>NC_045148.1:21230951-21298867 GCF_008831285.2 Nymphaea colorata
CGAACGTACTATCTTCCCATACATCAGCAACCTCTCCTTCTTAGAGGTTCTTGATCTTTCAAATGACAGTTTCCATGGTCATCTTCCATTGATTTTAGCCGCCTCCCTTCGTTGAAAGTACTTTCCATATGGGGAAACCATTTTAAAGGGTTAATTCCACAAACGCTGGGCCATTGTCATCATCTCCAAGTGCTTCTTGCTGCAAAAAACAATTCTATGGAAGCATTCCACAGTTCCTAGGCGGTTTGCTGGAACTCAAGCGCATAAACATTTATGGTAACAGGCTCACTGGCACCATTCCAGTTGCTTTGGTAAATCTCACAAAACTGGAGTGGTTTAGTATCAGCCAAAATCAGATACAGGGGAACTTCCTCCTGAGTTGGGAAGCCTAACCCACTTGACATTCTTTAATATGCAAATGAACAATCTCACTGGTACATTGCCTGAGAGCTTGTCTAGCTTGAGTTTCATGACCAATCAACTAACAGGGCATCTCCCTAAAGATGCTGGCCGCTTCCTGCCCAATCTCCAACAACTCTATATGGGTGAAAACAATTTTGATGGCCCTCTCCCAGCTTCTCTTTCCAATGCTACAAGACTTCAACGTCTTACTGCAGAAAGGAATAAATTTAGTGGTCCAATACCATTAGAACTAGGTAGTCTGTCACAACTCATATACCTTTCCTTTTGGGGAAATATGTTGACAAATGTCCCTGGCAACCGTGAGCTCTCCATTCTCACATCCTTCACCCAGTGTCAGATGCTAGAGGAAGTTTATCTATTAGATAACCTTTTGAACGGTATTCTTCCTGCCTCTGTTGGAAACTTGACAACTACCTTGTCGAAACTTGTCCTTTCCTCTAGTCAGATTGAAGGTACTATCCCATTAGCCCTAGCCAACTTGACCAAGTTAATTGACTTAGGTTTGAGTTCCAACAAAATAAAAGGGCTCATTCCACCAAATATAGGACAGATGCACAGCTTACAGGTGTTGCTTCTCGACAACAATGCATTAGAAGGCTCAATCCCACTATCAATCTACCAGTTGATCCGCATGTACGCTTTTGATATTAGACACAACATGCTAACTGGGTCATTTGAAGCTCTATAAAACACTACCACCTGATCTTTGTGAGTTGAAGGACTTGTGGGAGCTACACTTGCGGGACAACTCCTTCACTGGACACTTGCCTTTGGGTCTTGGGAGTTTTGCCATGATGATCAACATGGATATCTCTGCAATCAAGCTGAGTGGGGAGTTGCCTGCATCATTATCAAAGCTCCAAATGCTAGAGTATTTGAATTTCTCTTGGAACACAATTGATGGTCACATTCCTGAACAACTTGATAACATGCTAAACCTTGACATTATTGACCTTTCCCATAACAAGCTTTCCGGAGAGATACCAAAATCATTGGAGAAACTTCAACACATCCAGGCCTTGGACTTGTCCTTCAATCTATTGGAAGGCGAGATTCAAGTGATGGAAAGTTTGCAAACCTTTCTGCCGAGTCGTTCCTAGGGAACTATGCACTATGTGGAGCTCCCAAATTCAATGTCCCATTGTGCTTAGACAAAACAGAGAGGCAAAGTAAGAGCAATGAAGCTAAAGTCGCCATTGGAGGCTCAACACTTTTGGTCATTGTTTGCACACTCATTGGTATCTCGTGTTATAGAAAGTGGGGGTTGTCGAAGTGTCCGGACAACATTGAAAGATTATGAGGAGTTACACTCCAGTGATGTCTTACAGAGAGATATCTCATGCAACAAGCAATTTCACTGATGCAAACTTTCTTGGGAGTGGAAGCTTTGGTTTAGTGTACAAAGGAATTCAGCAGATGGAACGACAGTGGCTGTTAAGGTCCTTAATTTGTCATTTGAGGGAGCATCTAAAAGTTTTGACATTGAATGCACTATGTTGCGCCAAATCAGGCACCGAAACCTTGTTAAAGTCATTGTGTCTTGCTGTAATGAAGATTTCAAGGCTTTAGTTCTCCAATACATGCCCCTTGGGAGCCTGGAAGTCTTTCTACATTCGGGTGCCCATCACTTGAATCTCTTCCATAGATTGGATATCATGATTGATGTCGCTTGTGCTTTAGAGTATCTTCACCATGGTTACTCAGAGACGATACTTCATTGTTATCTGAAGTCACGTAATGTACTTCTGGATGAAAGCATGACTGCATACATTGGTGATTTTGGCATCGCAAAGTTTATAGTTGGTCACAAGTCATCAACTCTTACCACCACCTGAACATCACCTGTATTCTTTTTTTTTTGTATCTCTCGATGTGCGAGTATGTGTGTGTACAGTCTTTCTCTTCAATAATGCTCTGTTGGGGAGATTCAGAAAGGGAGGGGGGGTGTATGGGAGGGGCCAAGAGCAGGTGAGGTGAAATAAAGAGAGATAGAGAGAGTGAGTGGTTTTGCCAGTTCTGGTGGGCTGTTTTCTCTCTTTTTTCATTTCTCTCTCCCCATATATATATATATATATGTATATTGTGATCTGTAGAAACCAGACCAACAGGTCAGGGACAAAAACCAGACCCTTTAATTATGTTATTTAAAGTGTTTTTTTTTTAATGTAACCTTACCAATATAATCTTAAGTTTAAGAATAGATTAACACAAAATATATATTAAGTTGATCATTTTGGGGCTTAATAGTGTTTTATAATTAGCAAAAATGAATGGCTATCATAGCATCAATATTTTGATAATAGACAAATCAACCTTTTTCATAAAAACAACTTGATTCAAAGCATGTTTTTATATCAAATTGTTTTATAAATATATTAGGATATAAATATTTTATTAAAAATATGTTTTAAGCAAAAATGTTAAAGTGTCTGGTTTTTACCAATTTTTTTTCTCTCTCTCTATCCCCTATATATATATATATTCCCTGACTTATGTGGTCCAGGTAATTATACTCTTTCCTGTGTGTGTGTGTGTATGATTCACAATAAAATATCAATAAATATATTAATTGATGTGCAACACCCATGATCCATCTATCATCATAATTTGGTAAGTTCACACATAAAGACAAGCACAAGCGTTCCTAGTTCAATAATGTAGAGGTCATTGATTAACTATTTTTTGACGGCCTATTTGTTGTTCATATGGCTTGTGGTGTTGCATACTAGTTTTTGCATTCTTTTGTGCTCATGTACACAAATATGTGTTGGTGACATGTTTTCAACAAGCAATAGTCTTCAATTGATCTTCTTTCTTTAACATAAGCTGTAATTTTTGTTCCTTTCTTGTATTAAAAATCCCTAATCACAGGTACCTGTCTACCTGTCTATCGAATGGTTAAGATTGGCTGACAACTGACACTATTAAATAATTCACACAATTTGTGAGATGTTTAGGAGAACGTGGAGATTTATCACCGGAGAGTTGAAAGCAACACCATACAATTAATAACCTCAACAAACCTCACAGGCTCCACAATATATATATATATATATATATATATATATATATATATATACATATGTATCCATATATATATATATATGGATAAATGTTTGATTTCTTTTAAGGGTACTTGAACATCATATATATTGGACTTCTGTTCTATACAATAATCTTGTATTCTTTTTAGATGGTATGAGAATACAAAATGAGAAAGGCAGGATTGGAGGTTCAATTGATCTTAAATCCATTAGGAGCAATCAATGCTATTGTGTCGTGCATAAGCATTATCCAATTATTTTGGGGCTCTCTAATCATGTTTAATTTTGTTGAATGGTTGAATTAGAATTTGGGATGGCTGGAAAGGTGTCAACCACAGCTGATGTCTACAGCTACGGAATTCTCCTCCTTGATGTGTTTACAGGAAGAAATCCTACTGATGAACAGTTTGACAGGGATTTTAGTTTGAGGCAATGGGTGGCTGAAGCATTTCCTGTTGCAATTTCAGATGTCATTGACAGCCATCTTTTGAATGAAAGCAATACTACTCCAAGTGAAAGATCAGTTGCTATGAATGATCTGCTGGTGGTGATCATGGAGATAGGCCTGTCTTATTCAAGGGTGTATCCAAATGAGAGAATGGACATGAAGGAAGTAGTTGTAGGGCTGAGAAGGATTCAAATATATCCATAGATACAATGAGATTTAATTCTAGGGCACGACCAGCCATTGGCTAAAATAGTCGGATGTGGAATGTAGTTCGATTGCTTTCAATGAGAGCTCCCACTTTTATTGCTCAATTATAGTTGCATATAGGATTTAATAAAGATATGATTAATATGCTTGTGTGCTCTATTCCTAGGGCATTTGGGTGACCAATCTTGTAGAACAACTCACACATTTACAATGCAAGTTATGTGAAAGAGGCTTGGAACTTTGTCCATTATTGCATATGTTTGCGCCTTATTGTAAGTCAGGACACCTCAATAACCATAGTTCACATAAATCCTTTCAATTTTCTAAAATTTTGGTGTACTATATGCTCACCACAATTTGTCAAACCTACCAAAAACTGCACAACAAGAAGAATGAATGAAAATGAACAATGCCAGTAAGTTTTGGACTGAAGTCCAATTTTATCAAAAGACACTCTTGAATGAGGAGGATGATAATTATATGCTGTGAGCAACATTGTGTTATTGGAGCATGTTATGTGTAATGGCCCTCTAACAAAGGACCATGTGTTATAGACTAAAAATGATCAAAAAGATGAAAATGTCCCTGTTAGTTAAATAGAAGACCCCTCCCCCTACAAGTAAAAGTGAAACTTGGAAAATCTTCATTCTATTTCCTAGGAAGTGAATCCACCAATGTCAAGATGAAGCATGGTGTTATATCAAAGAAAGTAATAACTTCATCTTTTTAAGCATACAAAAATGCATGAAGCCAACCCATGAACACGCTGATGGTCATTTTCATAAAATTATTTGCCGGTAACAGTTCAAAGTTCAAAGATGCTACTTTATATTGAAGTATTGTGGGAGCATTGGAATATGTGTCCCTCACCCAGCTTGATATTGCCTCTTCTGCAAATAAGGTTGTTTGCATCCCAAAATTTGTTTGAGTTTTGTTTTGGAGTCTATTAAAAAACGTAAATAGAAAAAAAAAGAACTAGACCGTCATTATGAGGCTTGGCCATTCCCGACACCTTTATCATGGGTAACTAATCTTAAAGCTATGTTCATTCTCCATGCATTTCATATTTACCCAAACGTTAGCTTCAACCTATTTGTGGTGTGGTATTTGGTAAAGAAGTTAAAAACTTGATAAAGCGAAGGAAGGAAATTCTTTTTAAAGGAAAGTATATCATAAACCTTTATCAAAAAGTTAGAGAGCGTGACATAAAAATTTTTAAGAGATAAAATATAGACAGAAAAAAAACTAGTAAAAGAGCAAGAGATTTTAAGAGAAAATTAAGAGAGAGATAAAGATTTATAGGTGGGTGGAAAGAAATAAAGAGAAAAACTAGTAGAACATAAAGAGATTTTAAGAGAAAAACTAGTAGAAGAGCAAGAGATTTTAAGAGAAAAAGGGGGGAGATATATATATATATATATATATATATATATATATATATAACATTTTTGAGTGACTAGTAGAAGAGCAAGGGTGTTTAAGTGGAAAGTGTGTGCTCAGAGGGAGAGAGATAGATAAAGATTTTGAAAAGAAAGAAAAGAAATAAGAGAGAAAAACTAGTAGAATGGCAAATGATTTTAACAAAAAATGAAAGCGAGAGAGATGTAAAGATTTTTAAGGGACAGAAAAGAAATAGAGAAAGGAAAATCTGTAAAGAGAGATTTTAAGAGAATAATCAAAGAGATATAAAGATTCTAAGAGAAAAAAAAAGAAAAAATAAGAAAGTGCGAATAAAAGAAGGAAGAAAAATGATATAATAACGTGATATTTTAACCCATTTTTTTCTTTTATATAGAAATTAAGATTAAGGAGATAATTTTGAAAATTTTCAACTTCAATATTTTTATGTAGGTAGGAGAGGAACTTGGGCTCATGGATGGAGGACCTATTTTTAAAATTTCTTAATATAAGTTGTATATATATATAGACAAAATTAAAAATATTTCATTTACTCTTATGTATTGCAAAAAAGTATGCCTTTCCCACCATTGGGTGCGGGAGAGAGAGACTAAACTATAAAAGAAACAAACAACTATCGTTGAAGAAGGCTTCTCTTGCGCTTCAATCGCGTTAGGAAGACACTCTTTTAAAGGTGGATCACTCTTTTAAGACTACTAATAGAACGATTAATAGGTATCTTATCAATGGAATGAGGATTTGAAAGATGTCAAAACTAACCGTAGTGATAATACTAAAATGCATTTAACATCTTCGTATTCATAGTGTTTTTCTTGAGTTGGACAATCCTCAACCTAAAAAATTAATGTAAAAGAAAAAAAAATCCCACCTCCAGCTCTCATCCTCATCGTTCATCCATCTATCAATAGAACAATCAATTAGCCATACATGCACATTATCTATTCATAGAGATGTAAATGGAAGGAAGAAGGGAATAGCAAGAGAAAATGAGACTACATGCCTCGAGATGGTATAGTTCAAGAAGAGATGAGAACTCTGACTTGTTGAAGAAGCTTTCCAAGGGTGTCCCACGTGCTCTCCTTTCCACTGGTTGAAGATGAAGGTTGGAAAAGAAGGAGAATCCTAAGGTTGAAGATAAAGAAGCATTGAAAGAGCGAGGAAGAATAGATGAAGGAAGAGAGATAAAAAGGACTTCCAAGATCATAGTTAGAGGGCTCAAGGAGTTCCTCAAAGGTTAGCTTATACCCAAGGATCAAGTTCCTCAAAGGTTAGCTTATAAAAATAAATAAAGCCAAAATTCAACATTTGAAAGAGTTTTAATTTCTCAAGTTTTTTATGAATTTTTCATTTTTTGAATTATTTTTATTTTGTTTTATAGGTTTTGACTTGTGGAGATTAGCCCTTGGCCCACGCAAACACCCTATGCCAGAGCACTTAGTAGCACAACAAGAGCTCTACGCAGTGCACCAAGCACTGCCAAAATTTGTTGCTTCCCCAGTAGGTCCCGCCCTAAAAATAAAAGTTTAGCAACAAAAATATGTAATACTTTTAAGAGGTAAAATATTCCTTTTATAAAATGGGTCTAGCAACATTTTTTATGATTCCAGGTTTGTTTTGATCGGGAAGTAATTCCTTGAATGGGAGGGTCCCAGATCGATGACAAAAGTTGGATAATGGATTAGATAGGTGCAAGGCTTGAAATATGCATTGTACATCCTATTTGGATTTTACGAAGCTGAGTCAAATTGAAAAGCAAGGGCGAGCTTGCGAATGACGTTGGGAATTGATTCTTGAGCTCCATTACAAACATTTGAGTTTGAATTTTTTTTTATCGAGATTTTTGGTTCTTTTATCTAATCTAGATTTGTGGGTGATTTTCTGAATCTATTTTCCTATTTTAGGCCTGACTTTGATTCTCGAGTCTATATGAGTTTTTAACCTTCTTTTTGGATCTAGAGCAGGATTTTGGATCTGGGACATGGATTTGGATTTGGGTCTAGATCTAAGATTCTACTTGGGATCTAAAATTTTGAATTTGGATCTGAGGCTTTGTTTTAGATTTAGAGTTCAATTTTAGATCCAGATTGGGATCTAGGGATCTATTTTTTATCGAAAGTTGGGATTTGGATCCAGAACTGGACCTAAGGCTTGGTTTTTGGATCTGGACTTGGGATTGGGTATAGATCTAGATTTGACATGAATTATCATATTAGATTGGTGTAGGGCTTTGGTTGGATGTTTAGATTTACATTCAGAACTGCGATAAATTGAAGTATTTGGGACCCAAAATTGTTGAAAATAATTGTGAAAATGCTAGATTTATATGAAACTTGGAAATTTGGGGGTAATTACAAGGTTAAGCTAATTTATTTAGGATCCTATGGAATCTCAATGTGGAGCTGTCAAGGGAATATTAAGATTCTTGAAAGCTACCGTTTATTATGGTGTAATCTTCAAAGTTCAAACCATAGTCACAAATAATGTCCCGTAGTTTTACACGGTAAGGCTTTTCTCTACTATAATACGGCGAGCTTAAAAAAAATGAAAAATATGGTAACTTATTAAAAACTTTAAAAAACTACAAATGGAAGAAAATAAAATAAGTGTGAAACTAATAACACAAACATCACAAGATAAATAGATTTGAAAAAAATAAAAAATAGAAAAAAAAACTGTTTGGGATTAAAAAATGATAAAGTGAAAAAAGTGAAAAAATGCGTTAAAAATTCATTTTTTAAACATTTTTTTTCAAAAAAACGTGTTTTTAAAGTTTTAAACTGCCATTTTTTAAGAAGTAATTGTGTCAAACCATCCAAGAACAAAAAGTTCATATATATAGTGACGCGGACAGGGGCGAATGCCCAAATGATTGATCGATGGTCAACATTTATGCAGCCTTCTTGGGACTGAATCTTGTTGCAGGAAGTTCAAAGAAACAGCAAGTTTTTTCTCAGTCTAGCAGATGATACAACGTGGTAGACATATTTCTAGTTGAACTTGAAATAAGAACAAAAGAAATATGATGTACATTGAAGTGGCCAACAAACATATAAGAAGATGCAACGTGATAGACGTATTTCTATTTGAACTTGGAATAAGAATGAAAAAAATCCACCATCCATATGGTGTGACAATGTGAGTGCAAAATATTTAGCAGCTATTCCAACTTTTTCATAGTAGAAGCCAGCACATTGAAGTGGATGTTCATTTTGTTGGGGACAAAGTTGCTCAAGGCACCATTGTTGTGAGATGGACATCATCCAAAGAGCAGATTGAAGGTGGTTGCAGGCAATTAGACCTTAGTGTAAGACTGTTGGGATAGGCTTGAGCATCAAGCTGGCTGGTTAGATAAGAGTCGGACTTAAGCTAGCACGACACCTAAAACTTGAGTTCGGGCTTGATTCGAGTAAAATAAAAAAATATTTTTTAAATATGAAATAAAATTTTTAGTATAAAAGATATTTTTAATAATAAAATATATATCATTATTAAAATAAATATAATAATATTTAAAAATATATTGAATGGAGCCCCATCAAATCAACCCAACTAATTTTTTTGACTTGTTGGATGCTTAGCCCTACGTGGGGAGATAGGCTTGGGTTTGAGGATTGAAAGTTAACAAAGGCACAGGAGGTCCAACGCTTGTGGTTTGTTCCAGCTGACCCCATTTTGGTTTGAAGTTTTGACTTAAATAGCGATTCTCTATTTGGAACTCCGTCTTGGTTTGAAGTTTCGACGTAAGTTGTGCTTACTCTAAACTGACGCAGTTCCAATGAACTTGTAGTGAACAATTCGCATAGTTTTTCAACCCTTGGACATTTTTTTGGTGTGGCCATTGGCCTAACGGTTGACTGCTCTGTTTTGGTTCTCGGGCTTCTTCCTCTTGGTGTATGTGCCATCCACCCACATCCCAAGTGATCCATTTTCTTCCCTATGAGTTCCCTCAATCTGCAATCTTCCGTCCTTATGGGTTCAGCACCTAAGGGTTTGGTACTTGTTAGACAGAGAGAAAGTTGTGTGGGTAAAGAATGGAAGGACATTTCGGTTATTTGTTTAAAAGAAATGTCCTTTACAATCTTTTATTTTTTTATTTCTATTTTTGTCTATACAAAAAGGTTTTTTTTGTGTGTGAACTAAGGGTATTTTAGTTATTAATCATACTTGCACACGAAAATTTGTGCACCAGTATGGTCCATATTATGGCTTTCCTTCTCGGTTTAGATGGTCTTATTAGTTCACTTCATGAAGTATTGCAACTTTTCTTGGACAACCCAAGGCATGATGTATCTTCTTCAGAGAAATGGGCTTGAGCTGAATGGGGTTGCAGTGACCCACGGGATATTCAATTACGCCATAGCCAGGACACCACCTCTGTCTTGCCCCTTAGTTATCGTTTAGATGGCGGTCCAGACCCACTTCCCTCTTCAACTCCTCCTGCAGCTTGACCATCTCCCTGGGGTTGTGCATGAGCTCAGCCATGGCCCATTCTATGGCCGACGCCACCGTCTTGGTACCACCAAACATCACATCCTGATACACCATAAGGACAACATTTAATTAATTATAATTAAACGCAGCAAAATTGCCGCAACCAATAAGCAAATAAATAAATAAATAACTTTTCATTTTTTGGTCTTATTATTTTGGATTATTTGGTGGCAAGCGAATGAAAGATGTTGACCTAATTACTCTGAACCAATCATCTTGATGGACTTATACAGCCAGCCACATTGGGCCAAACATTTGCACTGTCATTCTCAAACTTTGTAGAGTTGCTTCTGTCATGACAGCTAAAAATATACTTGTTGGTGGCACTCTACATCTACCGTCTGCTGTGTTCAAGCAAATAGCCCACTTATATATATATATATATATATATATATATATTCTATTTTAGTTCACATCTAAAAATAATTTTTTACAAAGCTAATGAATTATGGGACATTGGAATCGACTGGACAACAGTGGTTTTCATTATTTGAAGCAAAGAGTTCAGATTTTTTAAGCAAGCCAACTCCGATTCACTCTTGGCCTCTCTTAGTTAAACTCGGATCGAGCACAACTTATCTAATAAATGAGCCGTGTTCTGGTTAAAGTTAAGTAAACGAGTAGAGTTTGATCTTGGCGAGCTCAACTTACATAAACTTGAGTAAGATCAATAAGATAACATGTAAAAGATTATTTACAATATAATCACGACAATAAACAGCTACATCAGATTTCCCCCTTGCTAGCAAGTTCCAACTCAATCCGGCTGTTGCTACTCATGTTCAAATTGATTTTTTTTTTTTAAATAATCTTGCCCAAAACCAATTAGTGCAATTGTGTCATAGGTGAGCATTAGCCAACTATATGGCGCTTGCTATCATGTCTAATATTGTTGAGTGGTTGAATTAGAATTTGGGACGGCCCGAAAGGTGTCAGCCAAAGCCGATGTCTACAGTTACGGAATTCTCCTCCTTGAGGTTTTTATAGGAAGAAAGCCTACTGATGAACAGTTTGATGGAGATTTTAGTTTGAGGCAATGGGTAGCTGAAGCATTTCCTATTAAATTTCAGATGTCATTGACAGCCATCTTTTGAACGAAAGCAACACTACTCCAACTGAAAGAGCTATGAATGATCTGATGGTGATGATCATGGAGATAGGCTTGTCATGTTCGAGGGTGTCTCCAAATGAGGGAATGGACATGAAGGAAGTGGTTGTAGGGCTGAGAAGGATACGATAGAAGACAAAAATGATAGAAGGATAATTCAAATATATCCATAGATACAATGAGATTTAATTCCAGGGCGCGACCAGCCATTGGCTAAAATAGTTGGGGGTGGAAATGTAGTTTGATTGCTTTCATTGAGAGCTCTCACTTGCGTTGCTCGATTACAGTTGCTTATAGGATTTAATAAAGATATGCTTAATATGCTTGTGTGTTCTATTCCTAAGGAATTTGGGTGACTAATCTTGTAGAACAACTCGCACATTTCCATTGCAAGTTACGTGAATGAGGATTGGAACTTTGTCCATTATTGCTGTTTGTGCATTATTCTAAGTAAGGACACCTCAATAGCCATAGTTCACATAAATCCTTTCAATTTTCTAAACATGATGTACTATATCCTCAGCATAATTTTTCAAACCTACCAAAAAAATGCACAACAAGAAGAAAGATGAAAATGAACAATTCCAGTAAGTTTTGGACTGAAGTCCAATTTTATCAAAAGAAAAGCCCTTGAATGAGAAGGATGATAATTATATGTTGTGATCAACATTGTGTTATTGGAGCATGTTATATGTAATGGCCCTCTAAAAAATGACCATGTGTTATGGACTAAAAATGATCAAAAGACCAAAATGTCCCTGTTAGTTAAATAGAAGACCCCTCCCCCTACAAGCAGAAGTGAAACTTGGAAAATCTTCATTCTATTTCCTAGGAAGCGAATCCACCAATGCTGAAAGGAAGCTTGGTGTTATCTCAAAGAAAGTAATATCTTTAATCTTTTCAAGCATCCAAAAATGCATGAATGTTGCTCACAATTCAAAGCTTACGTTGAAGTATTGTGGGAGCATTGCAATATGTGTCCCTCACTCAGCCTGATATTGCCTTGTGTGCAAGTATGGTTGTGTGCATCCCAAAAATTGTTTATGTTTTGTTTTTGAAGTGCATTAAAAATTTTTTTTTTTTTCCAAAGAGGAAAAAAGGGACTAGCCTGTTGGTACGAGGCTTGGTCATTCCTGACGTGTTGATCATGATGCATTTTATATTCACCCAAACATTATCTTCAACCTATATATGGTGTGGTACTTGATAAAGAAGTTAAAACTTTATAAATCAAGGGAAGAAAACTCTTTTTAAAGGAAAATATTTCATAAAGTTTTATCAAAACAGTTAGAGAGAGTGAGATAAAGATTTTTAAGAGAGGGAAAATATAGACAAAAAAAATAATAAAAGAGCAAGAAATTTTAAGAGAAAATTAAGAAAGAGAGAAATAAAGATTTATAACAAGCGATCATGATCAACATTGAAGTGATCTGCCGCCCTGCCAGAGACACCGAGTCTGCAAAACAACAAGCGATATCCCTTACTTTTCATGAGCACCAGACTTAAGACTCTTCCAACAACTTGAATTTAACAAAGAAAAGAAAGCACGATTATTTATTTTGGCTCTTTGATAGATCTGTCTATGAAGCCTAATTTACTTAAAAAATGAACCAGATCAATGGAACACTTGTTATAGGAATTTTTAAGGCAGATTCGTAAGGCAGTAATAATGTGTTACTGCTGACATAGAGTCACACATAACTCGTCAAACAAATGATCAGCAAAGAAGCAGCACAGCTGACGTGCTAATTGATCTCATCACTCTGCTTGTGCTTATAACTTATAACTTCAAATTCTGTGTCACTTATTTTGCTATTATGACACATTGTCCATTAATTTAACTGTTGAGTCAGACTATATTCACTTTTTGTGTTTAAGGGAGACTACATTTTCTTCATGTGTAAACTAATTAAAAACACAAGTTGTAAAAAGAGGTAAGAGCTTGCCGGATCAAATCTTGCCTCATCATCTGAATGGAACTGCTAGCAAGTTGTATAGGTTATGTTCATAACCTACAGTTTGACCTGGGATTGATGAATATTAGCTGCGCCCCAGCTATTGTCGGCTCATTTTTTTTGTTTCCACCAGCAAACATCAAAGCGCATGTTCTAACTAAGATACCTGCAGGTTCTATGAATGTATTAAATGATTGAAATCACAAGTTCATATGTATATGAATGAGATCCATTGATACAAATGGGATCTATGCATTACTTGGATCCCTTGTACTTAGTCCAATGAGTTGAACTTGTTGTCATATCTAAAGTGAACGATATACTACATTAAAATCACAAGTTTGAATCAATACAAGTGAGATTTAAGTGATTCATATGATATAGCATACTTTGTTGAATGTACTTAACTTATTGTTATATCCATGTTAAATGATTTAGTAGATTGAAATCACAGGCTTGCATGAAAATGAATGAGATTTGAGTGATTCATTCGGTGCCCTATTGCTAATCTAAGTCTGTAACAAATGGCTACGCACACTCAACTAAATATATTGATCAAATATATGTAATAACAAGTGAAAATGAATCATTTAATCTCTCAAATAAATATAAGTGATCAAATATATGTAATAACAAGTGAAACATATTAGGTTACCTACAAGACACCAAATGAATCACTCAAATCTCATTCATTTTCATACAAACTTATAATTTCAATATACTAAATCATTTAATATAGACGTAACAACAAGTTAAGCACATTCAATTAAGTATAAGTGATCAAATGAATCATTTAAATCTCACTCGTATTGTGACGAGTGATTGAGTGTGCGTATGGATACAAATGAATGAGATGTAACAACAAGTTCAACTTATTGAACAAACTACAAGGGATCAAACTAATCCATAGGTCTCCTTTACATCCATATAAACTTGTGAGTTTTTATCGTTTAAATCGTTGATAATAGATGTAATAACGAGTGAAACACATTAGGTTAATTATAAGACACCAAATGAATCACTGAAATCTCATTTATTTTCATACAAACCTGTGACTTCAATTCACTTAGTCAAGCAATATGGATGTAACAACCAGTTAAGCACATTCAATTAAGTATGTGTGATCATTTGAATCACTTAAATCGCACTTGTATTGATACGAACTTTTGATTTCAATCCTTTAGATCATGCACTATAGTTGTAACAAAAAATTCAACTCATCGGACTAAATACACGCTTTTGTATCCACATGAACTTGTGATTTCAATGATTTAAATTATTCATTATATATGTAATAACAAGTGAAATACATTTGATTAACTATAAGGGACCAATTTAACGACCCGACTCTCATTCATTCCCAAAGAAACTTCTGGTATCAAAGCCACTAAGTCATTCTATACATATGTAAGAAATGGTCACGCGCATTCAATTAATTACAAGTGATCAATTATATGTACTAACAAGTGAAAATGAATCACTTAATCTCTCAATTAAATATACGTGATCAAATATATGTAATAACAAGTGAAACACATTAGGTTACTTATAAGACACAATTGAATCACTCAAATCTCATTCATTTTCATACAAACCTATGATTTTAATCTACTAAATCATTTAATATGGACGTAACAACAAGTTAAACACATTCAATTACGTATGCGTGATCAAATGATCAACTTATTGAACTAACTACAAGGGATGAAACTAATGCATAGGTCTCCTTTATATCCATATAAACTTGTAAGTTTTAATCATTTAAATCATTGATCAAAGATGTAATAACAAGTGAAACACAAGAGGTTAACTAGAAGGCACCAAATGAATCACTCGAATCTCATTCATTTTCGCACAAACTTGTGATTTCAATCTACTAAATCATTTATTATAGACGTAACAACAAGTTAAACACATTCAATTAAGTATGCATGATTGTATGAATCACTTAAATCTCACTTGTATTGGTACGAACATGTGATTTCAATCCTTTAGAACGTTTCCTATAGATGTAACAACAAATTCAACTCATCGGACTAACTACACGTGTACAAATATAGTGACTTCAACCATTTGTATCCATATAAACTTGTGATTTCAACCATTTAAATCATTCATTATAGATGTAATAACAAGTGAAATAAATTAGATTAACTATAAGGGACCAATATAGGGACTTGACTCTCATTCATTTCCAAACGGACTTCTTTTTTCAAGCAACTAAGTCATTCTATACGTATGCAACAAATGGTTACGCACATTCAATTAAATATAAGTTATCAAATGTATGTAAGAACAAGTGAAAATGAATCACATAATCTCTCAATTAAACATAAGTGATCAAATGTATGCACTAACAAGTGAAACACATTAAGTTACCTGTAAGACACCAAATGAATCACTCAAATCTCATTCACTTTCATATAAACCTACGATTTGAATTTACTAAATCATTGAATATAAACGTAACAACAAGTTAAGTACTTTCAATTAAACATGCGTGATCAAACGAATTACTTAAATCCCACTCATATTGATATAAAGTTGTGCATCGATCACTATAGATGTAACAACATGTTCAACTTATTGTACTAAATAGAAAGGATCAAACTAGTGCATAGGTCTTCTTTATATCCATATAAACTTGTGAGTTTTAATTATTTAAATCATTAATCATGGATGTAATAACAAGTGAAACATGTTAGATTAACTATAAGACACCAAATGAATCACTCAAATCTCATTCATTTTCATAAAAACTTGTGATTTCAATTCACTTAATCAAGCAACATGGATGTAACAATAAGTTAAGCACATTCAATTAAGTATGTGTGATCATTTGAATCACTTAAATCGCACTTGTACTGATAAGAACTTGTAATTTCAATCCTTTAGATCGTGCACTATAGTCGTACCAATACGAGTGAGATTTAAGTGATTCTAATGAATGTATTAAATGACTCAACTTGTTGTCACATCTAAAGTGAACGATATACTACATTGAAGTCACAAGTTTGAATAAATACGAGTCAGATTTAAGTGATTCATATGATCACGCATACTTTATTGAATGTACTTAACTTATTGTTATATCCATGTTAAATGACTTAGTAGATTGAAGTCACAGGCTTGCATGAAAATGAATGAGATTTGAGTGACTCATTCGGTGCCCTACTGTTAACCTAATGTGTTTCACTTGTTAAGCACATTCAATTAAATTACAAGTGAAACACATTAGGTTAACTTTATGACAACAAATGAATCACTTATTAAGGACATTCGTATTAAGAATCATTGTAAATGTAACAACAAGTGAAACACATTAGGTTAACCATAAGACACCAAATGAATCACTCGAATCTCATTCATTTTCATACAAATTTGTGATTTCGATGTACTAAATCATTTAATCTAGATGTAACTACAAGTTAAACACATTCAATTAAGTATGCATGATCATATGAATCACTTAAATCTCACTTGTATTGGTATGAACATGTGATTTCAATCCTTTAGATCGTTCACTATAGATGTAACAACAAATTCAACTCATCAGACTAATTACACGCATTCAAAGTAATGCATAGATCCCATTTGTATCCATATGAACTTGCGATTTCAATCATTTAAATCATTCATTATAGATGTAATAACAAGTGAAATACACTAGATTAACTGTAACAGACCAACTTAATGACCTGACCCTCATTCATTTCCAAATGAACTTCTTATTTCAAGCCACTAAGTCATTCTATACGTACGTAACAAATGGCTATGCACACTCAACTAAATATATTGATCAAATATATGTAATAACAAGTGAAAATAAATCATTCAATCTCTCAATTAAATATATGTAATAACAAGTGAAACATATTAGGTTACCTACAAGACACCAAATGAATCACTCAAATCTCATTCATTTTCGTACAAACCTATGATTTCAATATACTAAATCATTTAATATAGACGAAACAACAAGTTAAGAACATTCAATGATCAAATGAATCATTTAAATCTCACTCGTATTAAGACAAGTGATTGAGTGTGTGTATGGATACAAATTAATGAGATGTAACAACTAGTCCAACTTATTGAACAAACTACAAGGGATCAAACTAATCCATATGTCTCCTTTACATCCATATAAACTTGTGAGTTTTTATCGTTTAAATCGTTGATCATAGATGTCATAACGAGTGAAACACATTAGGTTAATTATAAGACACCAAATGAATCACTCAAATCTCATTTATTTTCACACAAACTTGTGATTTTAATTCACTTAATCAAGCAATATGGATGTAACAAGTTAAGCACATTCAATTAAGTATGTGTGATCGTTTGAATCACTTAAATCGCACTTGTATTGATACAAACTTGTGATTTGAATCCTTTAGATCGTGCACTATAGTTGTAACAATGAATCACTTAATCTCTGAATTAAATATAAGTGATCAAATATATGTAATAACAAGTGAAACACATTAGGTTACTTATAAGACACTAATTGAATCACTCCAATCTCATTCATTTTCATACAAACCTATGATTTTAATCTACTAAATCATTTAATATAGACGTAACAACAAGTTACGCACATTCAATTACGTATGTGTGATAAAACGAATCAATTAAATCTCACTCATATTGATACGAACTTGTGGTTTCAATTCCTTACATCGATCACCATAGATGTAAGAACCAGTTCAACTTATTGAACTAACTACAAGGGATCAAACTAATGCATAGGTCTGCTTTATATCCATATAAACTTGTAAGTTTTAATCATTTAAATCATTGATCAAAGATGTAATAACAAGTGAAACACAATTGGTTAACTACAAGACACAAATGAATCACTCAAATCTCATTCATTTTCGCACAAACTTGTGATTTCAATCTACTAAATCATTTATTATAGACGTAACAACAAGTTAAACACATTCAATTAAGTATGCATGATTATATGAATCACTTAAATCTCACTTGTATTGGTACGAACATGTGATTTCAATCCATTAGAACGTTTCCTATTGATGTAACAACAAATTCAACTCATCGGACTAACTACATGTGTACAAATATAGTGACTTCAACCATTTGTATCCATATAAACTTGTGATTTCAACCATTTAAATCATTCATTATAGATGTAATAACAAGTGAAATACATTAGATTAACTACAAGGGACCAATATAGTGACTTGACTCTCATTCATTTCCAAACGGACTTCTTTTTTTAAGCCAATAAGTCATTCTATACGTATGTAACAAATGGTTACGCACATTCAATTAAATATAAGTTATCAAATGTATGTAAGAAGAAGTGAAAATGAATCACATAATCTCTCAATTAAACATAAGCGATCAAATGTATGTAATAATAAGTGAAACACATTAAGTCACATAATCGTGCACTATAGTCGTACCAATACGAGTGAGATTTAAGTGATTCTAATGAATGTATTAAATGATTGAAATCACAAGTTCATATGTATATAAATGAGATCCATTGATACAAATGAGATCGTGTGTATAGCTTGCTTCAACCAAATGGTGTCAACTGGTTTCCTCATAACCTCCTTTGGGCTGGGGGTCCTACTCGACGATCCAAAATTCTTGCATGGTTTATTCTATAGGACCACATTTAGACTCAAAATAACGTCACAAGATCTGGTTTTCACCTTGCGAGAAAGTGTCCTTTATGTTATTGTGCCGAGGTCTGCCACTCACCTGATGTGGTTTTGTCGAGTGTCTCAAGATCTTTATGCGCTTACCTGGTCTATGCCTCATATTGAAGTCACAAACATATCTACAATTCGGAACCTGATCCATGGACCAGTTAGAGTGAGAAACAAAAAGAAATGGTGTACCATTTAGAGAACGACTGTTTACGTATGGGGCATTTGGAATTCTAGAAACGATATTATTTATAGGAATGAGACTATCTTAGTTTAGCGCATGACATCCTCTATTTTGTATGATGTATAGTTAATTTCCAGTAACCTATGGGGAAATGGTGGTACCTCCAACTTCTTAAAAAAATTAAGAGCTAATCTTTAGATGTAATCACTTGTTCAGATTCAACTTTTTGTTGGACTTATGTTAATGTTATGTTAATTTTTATTTCTCTCTCTCTCTCTCTCTCTCTCTCACACACACACACACTCTCTCTCTCTCACACACACACACACACACTCTCTCTCTCTCCCTGAGAACGTTGCAATTTAAAAATGTGTGGGGGTGGTTTCGATGTGAATGATTTGCGTATGCCAAAAGAAAGTCAATGTATATTGTAGAGTTCATTCCACTATCAAACCTAAGGGCCGGCCTGGTAGAAAAAGAGAAAAAAACGGGCAGGTCGAGCAGGCCTAGGCTGGTATTGTGGTCCTACTTCATTCAATATATACATCATCAAACCTTATTTCTCTCTCTACTCACATATTGGCAGTATGGATTCATATATTTTCAATTACGATGAATTAGGCGAACATAATTTTCTTATCAGTTGTCTTCTTTAATAGATTAGAGTAGTCTTCTAAACAAAGTATTTACAAAACAAGAAAGAACGAACATTTTAGGACCAAAATACAACATGACATTAACAACCTTTAACAAGTGAAAGACCGTGATTCTGTGGTTGTTTGTACAACTGGACTGAAAGAAAGGAGATAATTAGCTAAAAGAAAATGGCAACAACCATAAAGTAAAGCATTAATTAGAAGGAAGCAATATACATTTCTATTTCATTTGGAAGACTGTGACTGCGCTGGCTTATTTTTCTTTTGTGAATGACATAACCGTGCCCAATACAATTATGCCCAATACAATTAATGGTTGTAAGAACTTTTTTCTTTAATTTCCAAAAGTTCCTTCGCTGAAGGGTAGTAATACTTTAAATTTTGAACAAAAAAAAACACTATATAATTATTCCATAAATATAAATATGCACCAAACAGTCCTACACCTGCCTCTGCCCCTGCCTTCAGACCGTAAGATAGAGAAACAACTAAAATAAGCAGGCCGCCTCAGTAACGAGGCCTTAGAGGTGCACGCGGCCACGGCTTCTTCCCTCTTTGGCCTCCAAGGTTCAAGACGAAGGGATTGACACATACTCATGACCACCTACCTTTCACTTGGGCCATAATATATATATAGGTAGAAACAGCATTGCGGACATATGAGGTAATTTGCATGAAGCATACCTTCAAAGATGTGAGCTATATCACACTTGCCGCCCTTGTTTCTTTCCTTCTGCGTATATGTCATCTAAAGTTCATGCTTCAAAGTGTTCTTCATTGGCGGCAGGTCTAATAATGCTAATAGAAGCACCCCCCCCCCCCCAGCATGTTTATTAATGCTGGGAACAGCAAACTATTTGAGTATTAATATTCCAAACGTCAACGTTGGATAATACAAAATTCACTGCGTTGACCACTGAACAAAGGCTTTTGGAATACAGTGGAAGGGAATCTTTTTTCTACCTATTCCAATTTCATGTTGTGTTTGATGCAGGGTACACAAATAAAACACAACTACTACTTCCTTAGGTGTTTGATGGGACTGAAAACAAATCTTATACAACCATTTCCATAAACCTTCTGCCCCTAGCCATTGATCATGACAAAAACAAGATATTGTCCTTCACCTCTAAATACAGATTGTGCATTCAGTTCTTTTGTTTCACAACCACTTTTTACTAAATGACTCATCTACTCAATGGCAAAAGGCAGCAAAAAGCTACTGATCGATCTAAATACAGCATCGTTTTACTTGATAAACTGATTCACGATGGCAAAACATCATTTTCATTTGACAAGGAAAAACACCCCTTTGCAAAATCCCCTTTTTGTCTCTTAAATTTATCCGACTTATTTGCATAGGTTAGGTGCATGCTTGCAGCAACAGACAGCGATAAATGGAGGGCGTCACTGGAAACACCCTTTTTGTCTGATGAATCTGGCCGTGGTTTGAGGAAACCCCTTTTCCATCTGTTAAGTCTGGCTGGATGAGCACATATAAAAGCTACAAAAGCCACAAAGAAAAAAATATACACTAGAAAATCCCCTCTTCACATGAACACTTTGTTGATCAAAGAAGAAAAGCCACTCAAAATCTCAAGCGCATGCATGTTACAGTTTGAAAAAAGTAAAATACACAACAAGCAATAGTGGTTTTTGAAACAGAATGCAACTGTAGATATAGGAGACCCAAATTGGAGACCAATACTCATTAGTCATTAACTTGGAATAAATAAACACACCAAAGATCTTGATGAATGTAAAGAGTTCAATACTAGTGTATGTGATGAAATTTGGTAGAGATTTGGCTGAGTAGTCATATTTAAAAAACATCGAATACAATTTACAAGACTAACAAAGTGGTAACTGAAAAAAAAAAGTGGAAAGGCTAAGATTGGGGATATGAGAACATCCACAATATATTTTTCTTCATGGGCAGTGAAATGGAAGAAAGCTCAGCAGAAAAATGTATGAGCACCATAACAACAAATTAGAGCTGTCCATATTCCGATCATTGTTGACCTTGTGGTGTCGAGCTTCTTCAAGCAAATGGTGCATGAATTCTACTATGTATTTTCCATCACCGGGAACACATAAATATTTGTACTTCCAAAAACAGAACTTCTTTAATTGCTACATCAATATGTAATAACACTCAAATTAGGCCATCATGCTATTAACTGCAGAACTTGGAAGCAAATACAAATCAAGACTGTTAGATATTATTGTACTAAATAACAATGGGTAAATGACATTATTGTACTAAACAACGATGAGTAATGGTCTATGACTAATTTTCAACTCAGATCATACTATGTTATTAAACTACAAAGTCAAAATGATTACAATTAATAAAGAGAATTCAACTTTGACATTTCTTAGCAAGAATGAAAAGATTTCTATCATAACATGCCATCCATTTATTAGTTAAAAGCGATTACAGTTAACTAAGAAAATTCAACTTCTTCATATAAGTTGGGTTTTCTTAGATTAGCAACAACACTGCGATCCTCTCTCCCTCTTTCATTGCAGAGTACCCTTACAAAATTGAATAAGAGTTTTCCTTTCAGCTGGTATTTCTCTACAATAAATAAAGTCATCAACTCATACCATGCCTATGATTCCATATTCAACTGCCTCATTGGGCTGAAATAGTTTTGATGCCTTATATCCTCCTCAATCTTCTCTCAAGATTTACCTATATGTCTTCCATAAAGAGTGACCTTGCAACAAAATTTCAAGGTTTCTGGTGAGTATTTCTAGAGACTCCTATATAAAAGGTTAAACTAGGTTATGTAATTAAAAGTTGAACCTTACTGTAAGCTGACAACTTAAAGTGGGTTCACTAGATTACCACTTTGACCATGAAAGTAGTTAAATTTTTGGATTTTTTTACTCAAAAGTTATAAAATTTTCCCCAATTTATTGAAACTAGATCAAGAAACAAAAAAAAATCCACTATAAGGATTAAAAAGTTAGATAGAAGAGGAGGGACATAAAGAAGTGGTTCTGCACTACTAAATAATATATAACTAAGACAGAACAGAAGAAGGGGAAAACTGACATCATAAAAGGGTTTTATACCTCTTCACCTATGATGCATCCATTATAAAATAAAGAAGTCCGTCTTCTTACCAATTCATCCTTCACATCTTTAATTTCTTTCATGGCAAGATCAATATAAGTAGCTTGACCTTAAAACCTTGCAATAGGCTGACAGAGATGGACCAGTACAAGTTCATGTTTCACAATCAATAGCAAGTTGCATGCGAGGCATTGACATGGATGGAACTGGAGAGCTCACAAGAGAAAGGACCTTAACTAGATTACCTACTTTATCATGTATTGAAAAAGAATCACATACAAATAGCACAAACCTGGTTCTCCACATTCGTGTAATCCATGAAAAGGAGAGAAACTTGAAAGGCACATGTAATTTTAATTCCATTTTAATTTTTCTTTTATAATTATTGACTTTATATTGTAATGCAATAAAATATTCAAAAGAAAATTAGTGTTGCTAGACTCAATGCCTCTTGATTCTTCTCAACTCTTTCACGAGAATCGGTGATGACTCTTCAAATATCATATTAAGAACCAAGTTTTCTGTTATTATTAATACAACTATGTTCAGGAATCCATATCCCCGATAGATTCAGCCTCCTCCTTTACTTAAGGTGATTCATTCAATTAAAAACAATTTATCTATTCGATAAATAATTTAAGCATGTAGACATAATAAACCAACTTATTCTTCTACCTTCCATTATCTTCAAGTTGATTTATCATTTCCCTATAGTAATCATCTTGCTTCCTCCACAAGTCTGCTCTATAAGGGTCCTTTGTGAATATGTCATCCTACCAACCCCATTGGTTAATGATGCATGTAAGTATGTATTAACATTGTAGATGTTTCTAGACCTCTGACTATGCAGATCATGTGAGTAGTGGTGGCCGGCTGATCGTGTGAGAAAGCCGTGCCATATGGTGATCATGTGAGAAAGAAGAACCACCCACTATGATGATCCACTATGCTGAGTGTGTGAGGAAGAAGTTTCTAGAAAGTGCTGATCATGCAGACGTGAGAAAAGAAGTGCTGATCAGTTCAAGAACCACCCAGCGAGAAGTGTTGTGAGAAAAAGGTGCTGATCAAGGGATCTCCTTTATCATATAACGTGTAACTGTAAAATCCCTGCTTGGTGTATCAAAGAACATGCACATAACAATGAAAAATCATGAAAAACGAGAAGTTTTCTTCCAATCTTCATTTTTCTCTTTATGGTATCAGAGCAATTGTAAAGAAAGGTCCCACCCATGGCTTCTTCCATTGCTCACATCACCTCAAACTAGAAGTTTCCTTACCCATCTACATTGAATGTAGCTGATTTCGTTTCCATAAAGCTTTCTCAAACAAACTTCCTCCTATGGAAAACACAAGTACTTTGCCTTTTTGACAGTCAACACTTGCGAGGGTTCATCAGTGGTAAAATCACTGCACCAGATCAATTCATCATTACTGGCGGCAAGCAACAAATCAATCTAGACTACCTGCAATGGAAATGTCAGATCGACTCCTACGTGGATGGATCAGAGGTACGGTCTTAGAGGATGTTTTAGGCTTGGTCGTTGGATTGGAAATAGCACAAGTGTGGAAAACACTTGAAGAAGCTTATGCACTGGATTACCAAGAAAGGGAATGTTGCTTGCTCTAAAAGTTGTAGATGCACAAAAAGAAAAATATGAGTATGGCGGATTACATCTGAATCTTCAAAACCACCTGCGATGAACTTCAGGCGATTGGAAAACCGGTGAATGATCACACCATGGTTTTCCTTCTTTTGAATGGATTGGGACCAGAATATGAATCCTTCTTCACATCCATGTTGAAGCCCCCAATTCCATCTTATAAGGAGGTCATCCCACTGCTCCAATGTCACAAAAAAATGAAGCAGCTCAATGGACAAGAAGAAAACGCTCAGCATCAATCTATTTTCTACACTCAAAGATCTGGATTCAATAGCAATCATAGAGGAAGAGGACAACCAACATTCTCTTCCCATGTAAGGGGGTTTTGCCCGTACAACTGAGGACAACAAGAAAAACTTGGGAACCTGAACCAAGCATCATCAAACCAAATAGGTGCTCAACAAAAATCTTTGGACAACAAAGGCAAAGCTACAACAAACAAAGAGAAAGGTATTACTTGTCAGATCTGTTCTAAACTCAGTTGGCTTTTCCCTTTAAAAGAAATTTTGTGCACTGTTTTGAAAGATTCATTATATTTGTAAAGAATCAGTTTAGTAGAATGATCAAAACGTTTCACTAAGATCGTGGAACGGAATTTGATAATTTCAGAATGAGGAAAATTTTTCAAGAAAATGGAATTCAACATATGATGTCTTGTCCATACATGCGACAACAAAATGGACAGGTAGAGAGAAAACACAGGGTTGTTATAGAACTTGGGTTAGCTATGATGTTCTATGATGGTTTGCCGCCTAAATATTGGGTGGAGACATTCAATACTGTAGTTTGGGTTCATAATAGAGTTCCTTCACCTAGGTTGAATATGACCTCTCCATATGAAAATTTATTTAAAACTAAGCCTGACTATAGTTTTATGAGAACTTTTGGATGTTTATGTTTTCCATATCTAGGCGATTACGCACAGTATAAACTCAATCCAAGATCATTGTCATGTGTTTTCTTGGGCTATAGTGCAATGCATAATGGTTACAGTGCCTACATGTAAAAAACGGGGCATGTATATATTTCTAGGCACCGTATTTTTGATGAGAATAAATTCCCTTTTAAAAATATAGATGATGCGAGATCTCTAATTTCTGAAGTTGATAATGAAGCATGGTTTCCTATTGTTGAAAAGGCAAGTAAAAGCCCACTTAATGGAGAGCAAAGATAAAACGTCCACATAGAACAGCAAGTGATCTCACAACCAACTTCCTGGTATAGATTTTGTGGAAACATTTTCGCCAGTTATTAAACCTACAACAATCAGAATTATCTTCATTGTTGCTCTCTCTAGAGAATGGAAGATACATCAAATTGAGATAAAAATGCATTCCTCCATGGCAACTTGGAAGAACCTGCGTATATGGATCAACCACCAGGATTCAAGGACCCAGAAAAGCCATATATGGACTACATCAATCTGCTAGGATGTGGTTTAATAAATTCAGTGATTTCCTGTTGAACTATGGATTCTTCTGTAGTCCAACAGATTCCTCTGTGTTCGTACACAAAGGCGACCATGGAGTTATATGGTTGCTCTTGTATGTCAATGACATACTCATAACCGGCGACAAGCCTAACAGATTGAAGAAATTTATTTGAGACATCAGCCTGACCTTTGCTATGAAAGATTTAGGAAGCATCTATTATTTTCATGGTATACAGGTACAACATAATGAAACAGGCATCTTTCTCAACCATACAAGATATGCCAAGGAGATCCTTCAGTGTGCTAACATGATAGATTGCAAGCCTAGCAACACTCCCATGGTAGAATCTCCCTACTATAATCAACACACATCACATTTTCAGGATGCTACCCTTTTCAGGAGCTTGGTTGGTAGCTTACAATACTGAACATTCAAGCATCCGGATTTGGTTTATAGTGTTAATTTTGTGTCTCAGTTTATGTAGTCACCATTGCAATTTTATTTCCAGCTGGTCAAGAAAATCCACAGGTATCTAAAGGCCACTATGAATCATGGTTTAAGAATAAAACCTACAGAGTCTATCCTTCTACAGGGGACTCAGATGCTCATTGGGCAGGATGTCCAATCACTCGGCATTCAGTAACAGGCTATAGCATATACCTCAGGCCTAATTGCATCCCTTGGTCTGCTAAAAAGCAGCCCATCGTTGCACGATCAAGTTCAGAGCCAGATTATCATGCACTAGCTGCAGCAGCTGCTGAAATGACTTGGATCAGCTACATACTGAGAGATATTGGAGCTAGTATACACAAAACACCTGTTTTATTTTGCGATAATCTATCAGCCTTACACATGACCATAAATTTGGTACAACATAGTCGGTCCAAACATATTGAATTGGACTATCATTATGTTCGAGAAAGAGTGGCTGCCAAGCTCCTTGAAACCCAATATGTTCCTTCAAAAGATCAGATCGCTGATATCTTCATGAAGCCATTGGGAAGAGCATGATTCCTTTATTTGAGAAACAAACTTGGCAAATCCCACTTAGTCAAGACCTATTTTCTTTAAAAAAAATGAAAATAATTCAAAATTATGTGAAATTCGGATGAAAATATTCTGAAATTCAAAATAATACAAATTTTGAGTTTTGTCTCCAAAACTCTCTATAAATACCCCACAATCCCTCCTCTTGAGCATGAGCTAGTCCTTGGAGAAACTCTAGTACATTGTCCTTTGAAGACTTAGGGTTTTTCCCTTAGCTTTCTTCCTCTTTCCATTTTTCTTTTTTCTCCAACTTGGAGCAAACTTTATCAAGCTACAACTCTCTTAGAGGCATCATCTTGGAGCTTCACTCAAAGAGGATTTAGGATCATCCAAGCACATTTTTCTAAAAGTCATTCTCATTAGAGGTATGTAGTCATCATCTCTCTCATTTCATTTCCTTGTTTCTTCCCTTCTTCATCTCCCCATGACCATACAAGATTGATTTGAAATCTTCATTTTGGAGTTCAAAAGCTATTCTTGAGTGCACCGGCAGCATGAGAAAGTGAAGTAATATTCCATTTCATGATTGAATCATTCTTTCTTTTCTTCAATGTAGCCTTGTTGTTATTTCCTTAATTTCTCTTTTCTTCATCTCCCCGTGGCCATATAAGATATCTTTCAAATCTCTATTTTAGAGTCAAGAAGCTACTCTTGAGTGCACCGGGAGCATGAGAAGATGATATGATTTTTCATTTTATGCTTGAAACATGTTATTTCATTTCTTGAATATAGTCTTGCTTTGCTTCTCCTATTTTTTCTCTTCTTCATCTTCCCATGGCCATATGAGATGCCTATCAACCTCTATTTTAGAGTCAAAAGCTATGCTCGAGTGCACCTTTGAACATTAGAGGATGAGATAATAATTCACGTTGTGGTTGAATGATGCTCTTTCTCCTTTCTTAAATATTGCTTTGATATTATCCATGCATAGTTATTTGATTTTCCATTTATATGTGAATACACGGTGAGAATGACAGTATGGTTTGGGACTTTTTATTCCATGTTAATTTTTGAGGTTGAGACTTGTCCAACCCGGGAAAAACCCTCACGAATATGTAGATGTTAATATGTATTTGCATGTCATTTTGCATTAGTTTCCTTTTAATCATCCCATTATGAACTGTAATGAGCAACTTATCATGTGGTTTGAGTTTCTTCCATACTCAATGGTGAAAGAAACATATTTCCTTGTAACTAACGAAATGATTATGTTTATATGTTCATATATAAAAATATTTGAAATCTTGTTTTCCAAAATATTTTCAAAGGAACCTTTTCCGATTTGGCTTTGGAGACTTAGCTTAGGCTCTTGCATGAGTCCAAGCTTCCCTCTGACCTACTTCAAATTTGAAGTCAGTCATTATTTTTCATTTCTTGATTTCTATCTTATGAAGACACACATGTATATACATGTTATATACATATATGCCCACATGATGATTCCTTTCATTTTCCTCTCTCTATGCTTCTATATTTTATTCTAGTACTTATATGAATGCATATATATATATAAATGTCTTATTTTCTCTCTATATAATCTTTTATTTCTCTTTTCAAGTCGAATGCCTTCATCTACAAATTTCTTATATATATATATATATATATATATATAAGAAATTTATCTATTTCTTTTCCTTTAAAATCTCTCCTTCTATTCAAATCAATGTCATTTTTACCAACTTTTGTATATGTGTATATGTGCTAGTATTTACACATGTATGGGCATCTTTTCTATCTTCCTCTCTTTCTTTTAAAAGCCTATTTTCTTTTTCTACTTAAATTAAGACCTCATTGTCAAAAGCTTATACACGTATATGCATACATATAGAGATATGCATCTTGTCCTTCTTTTGAAATCTTCCATTTAAATATCATTGAAATCTCTTTCTCTATCTCTCTTTCTTCCTATGGAAGCATTTCATCTTCTCCATCTATTTTTCTCCCATGGTTTAAGATCATTTTCATTTACTGACTTCACCAATACCAAAACTAAAGTAATAACCCAATATTGGATTAATGCTTGATGGTCTACAATCCCAATCCATTTTCAAAACTTTTCTTTCTTCATAAACATTTATGTTAACTATAAAAACAAAAATCTAAGATGTATATTGTGGTAGGCATGTTTTTAGATGAATGTTGTGGTAGGAATGCTTTAATCATATAGGATCAATGCATTCATGCATTACACTCACTTAACAACACTTGTGATCAAAGGCACCACCAAGAGGAGATGAATCTTAACTAGGTGATAACCGAATAAGAGCAAAATCTCAAACCTACATAAAGTCTTAAGAGAATACCAAAATGATTTCTACAAAACGATCTTCAAATGATTTCAAACAACATTTGTAAAGATTTTCTCAAATAAAAATGTTCTACACTCTCAAGGGATTCTTCAAGAATCTCTTCAAAAGTCTGAAACATCAAACTTTCAACATTTTTCTCAAACACTACACCACATATAGAATGAAAAAGATGTTTAAGCTAAAATGAAATGCTTCGATAATACACATAGCCCTTGCATTGATTATCCCCGGTAAAAGCGCCGGGAATGGTTGATCTCCATGCCGATGGGCGAGTCCCTTTCTCTCTCATTTTCAAAATAAGATCTCATTTTTCTGGGGTACTCAAAATACCAAAAATTTTGGGGATGTAAACATCGTAGAAAACCACCCAGGCAGCTGTTTGCCGTGAAATTTGGGACCCTCCACGAAGAAATGTGCCCCAACTAAATTTGTTGA
This sequence comes from Nymphaea colorata, assembly GCF_008831285.2. NCBI lineage: Eukaryota > Viridiplantae > Streptophyta > Magnoliopsida > Nymphaeales > Nymphaeaceae > Nymphaea > Nymphaea colorata. The sequence continues at coordinate 21,260,541 of NC_045148.1, forward strand.
AAATTGCAGTCTCTGAACACCAGTGGCGTTCAAGATTCACCTTCTCCAGAAATTGGGGCTTTCCCCCTAATCGATCACAGAGATGAATAACAATACTCTGATTTCTGTTGAGCCTCCCACAATGAAATAAATGTCGTTTTGCCCGTGACAGCTCTGATCAACGGAGCCTTTAGAAAAGAACAAATGCTGTTAAGCAGTGGACGACATGGAATACTCCCTTTCAATAGTAACCTGGCTCTGATACCATAAAAATTAGGGAGAGGAATGAGAAAGCACATAATATAATGGTTCGGCATGTATGTCTACATCCACCAGAAGCAAGGGAGAGCTCGTATTATATATTTTCTCTATATTGTTGCTTCACTCTACAATCACTATTTAACGTGAGTGAATACAACAGTTACAAAGCAAGAAAACATGGAAACAAAAATTAATGGCAATTCGTGGTGGGCAACTTTTAATATAGGTAACACTATCCAACTAATCATGGAAATACCATGAATAGCGTTACCATAACGAGCCTCCTTCAGAACCGTTTCAACAGAAGCACACAGGAAATTCCTCTCTCTGGCTTTGATACCATGTAAAAGTAAAGAAGGAGAGAGGGAGAGAGAGAGAGAGAGAGAGAAAACAAACATGCACAAGATAGTGTGGTTCGGTCAAGCTCGACCTACGTCCATGGTAAGCATCTCTCTTTCCTTATTTCTTCACTCAAATACAAGAAATTTCAACACGCACAATGGAAGGGATACAAGAGTCAAATAGTATGTCAGCCATGTCTATCTACATCCAAATTTTTAGGACCTTGATTCATACTCAATTTAAATTCATTCCTTTTATAATTGATTCTAACATCTTTGGACATTGCTGGCATGATCTCTTTCCCTTTATCGTGATCAACATTAGATTTTCTTTTCTTCAATGAACATTCGATATCGCTCGGTAGAGAGTGTTCACAGTGGCTGTGCATGATTGGAAACTCCTGCTCTAACAATGACAGCCACAATTATATTTTCTTTAATAGACATTGCAGCATTAAACGGTTTTGTCATTTGGCATTCCCTGTTTCTGTCAGTTTGGCTTGAAAACAGCAGGATAACCATGAAGTTTGTGGCACTTATCCCTAGTATGACCAAGGCCTTGGCAATAAGTGCATTGCGGGCATCTTTGAAATCATTCCTTGGCGAGCTTTTTTGTTTTTTTGTCCTGCTCATAACGTTATCTCATTATCTCATAAATATTTTTTTTATTTCATAAACATTATCTCATACTTAGGTTTAACATTATCTCAAACATCCGCCCATTATCTCATTATCTCATTTTCTCAAAAGCATTATCTCATATTTATGTTTAGTCTTATCTGATACATCCATCTATTATCTCATTATCTTTCAAGTGTTTTATTATCTCATAAAGATCAACACATACTTATGTTTAGTGTCACCTCATATATCAATTAACTCATATCTCGTAGATGTTTTGTTTTCTCATAAACATTATCTCTTACTTATTTGTTATTTCATACCTATTTGTTATCTCATGCATATGCATATGCAATGTTTGGACATGAAATGAAATTTGCATATTTGTAGTATGGTCCACATCCAGCGTACACTCGTTGCATACACAAAGCGGCAGACAAAGCTCTCTCTCATACTCTTGAATGTTGTACTTTTCACTATTAAATGTTTTTGTGTGCATATTTGTTCTTGAAATCATATATTGAATCTCTCATTTAATGTAGTTGTGAGACAAGACTTCAAATTACTTAACATAAGCTGGAATAAGTCAATAGTATTATTGTTTGGGAAACTTTCCCAAGTTCTCATCCCAACTTCCCTTTTCAGGTGATTGCAAATAAAAGGGCTGGCAATGTGGCTGGAGCATTCCTGAGATGGCCTTGTTATGCCAAAACCGGTCAACGATGTACCAGAATTTTAAGGACTGGAATCAGGAGAATTTATGCCTTTTATTCTAAGATTTGACTCGGTTGCTTGTTCAGTGTATCTTCTAAATAATAGTGGTTTGTTGTCAATATAGTTTGTAATGATGCTTAATAGTATACAAATTATGGATGTTCGAAAAATTATTTCCCTTTGCTATGTCTTCAATAAAAATTTGCCTTCAATAAAAAAAATTGGTCTCAAAAGTTTAGGTTCACACCATCTTTAATTTTTTTTTCTAACAATATTGTACATTAATTTATGTAATAATGTCTTTGAAATAAATATTGCTTGAAACACTTGACACATGGTTCCACATGACTTTTTGCTTGCTTGATGTAAATTTTTTTATTTTTCATGTTACGTGCGATCCTTCTCATTGCAACTTTCGAAGTAGGATTGTGAAAAGATAAAAAATAAAACCATGTTCCATCCATAGCATTTGAAGATATGAAATGATCTTTAATTGCGGCAATCAAATCTAGACATACATACGCCTTGCATTACTGCAACAAGAACGTGATGTTCACATTGAACATGCATCCAAGAATGCAACGTTTTGCAAAAAAATGGCTTGACAAAATCAATAAAATTGAAGGATAAATATGAGATGTTTTAAATGACAGTAGTGCATTAGAAAATGACTGAGTTACCTGTAAAATGTGGATCTGTACGTGGGTAGGAAAGAAGGAAATCAATAAAGCTTACAAAGTGGGTTTTAAAATTTTGAACTCTCTGTGTGTTGGTTACTTATTTTCATGTTTACCGTATACATGTCATTTACTTGGACCATCTGATGTATGGAGTAGTTTGCGGTGAAATAATGCATGAATTAATTTAAGTTCTCCTTCCTAGACATTATGTGGGGTATTATGTTCCATAAAAAAAATAGACTCTACAATTGTGATTTGCAACCAGTTCAGATGCAGATGATTTATCTCCAATTTGGTTGAATGAATTGTGAAATTTTGAACAGTATTATAAATTAAAAATCATATTTTTCTCAAAATGCAACATATTAAAACAGTGCATATATAACAAGTTCCAATTAGTGCCTCCATTTGGATCTGGTTGCAGCAACAGCTTGTTGGGAGTACGCCTCCTACCTTTATCATTTAGGGAGCAGGTTGTTTCCCCATGTTTTACAGTGAAAGAGAGTAATGCCCAAAGCGCCTCCATTTCATGTGAATTTTATTCTTAACGCAGCTAATAAGCTGAGTTTATTTCTATTGAGACAAACACTTGTAAATTTTTTTCTTCAAATCTGTGGGGCCTTTCTTTTCTTGCTGAGTGATTAGCTTGCATGGGGACACTGGAGAACAGATGAAAGAAAAATTACAGACAATTAGGAAAAGGGAGTCATTGACGGTGGCAAGCTTAACCCATGTGGCAAACTTAACCCATGGAAAGCAAAAAAAATAAAAGATAAAATAAAGAGAAGAGTGAAATCCATGTGGCAAACTTAACCCAAGGAAACCCTTTTAAAAGTAGAAATCATATCAAATCTAAAAGTAAAATTTTGGATCACATATCTGATAAGGAACGAAAAAAAAATTGTCAAAGCTAAAGGGCTTACTGTACATTTTGTAAACTTCGACTCACACAAAATAAGAGTTGTACCACTCACTGTTTTATCACAAGTTGGAAGAATAGTTAGTGAGGATGTATTGTAGACTTAAGCCACACTTAGGCTGAAACCTTGTAAGTTAATATTTGGTTACGTCTCTCTCATTTACCTCCTATATTGTGACTTCGTAGCAAGGCTCTTTAAACCTATAATACATATTAAAAGGAAAAGAAAAAGAGAATCAAGCAGGGTGTTGCAGTTGTGTAGCCTCCCTTGCTTTGCCTTACTTAAGAGGGAGAGAGTCTTTGTTCGGCTAAGGTTCAACTTGTGATTGGTGAAAGCCTTAGAATGAGGACAAATCGAGTGAGAAAAAGCCATGGGTTTGACCAGCAGAGTGCTGTTGGTGACCTCGCTAGTGGTTAGAGTCATAGTAGGACTCGCAAACAATAGATGGTCAGAGCATGGCCCCACTTTCTTAGTTCACCATTTAACCCTTAGAAAAATTAAACGAGGGAAAAGATGAGGGAAAATTAGGAAAATTGTGCCAATAAGGGGTGTTACACCTTTATGAAATAATTTAGAACCCCTCCATACTTTTTACAAATGTTTTAAATAGGGCTGTATGTGAAGTTTTTATATGTATTTGGTAGTATGTGTATAGCCAACAATGAATGGATTATTTGGCCTAGCCATGATATGGCCGAGTTACTCAATTGGTCAAGGTGGCATGACTTCTAACTCAATCGGTCAAGGTTGAGTAGGGGTCAGTGCTCATTATCTAAGTCATTTTATTGTTTTGCAACTGAGTCTATCTTCTATTTTTGAGCATGCCAATTGTTAGAAACACTTTCCAACTTCTTCACTTAAGGGCCAATTCCAATGTAACCCTTTCATTGATAAAAAATAAAGAGATAGTAATAGAAAGGGACACACATAAAAGAGACAAAATTGGTTATCTCAAACAGCGCAAAAGGGCTCCCTACTTACCTAGGTTTGGTACTCAAGGGATTTTCCATTAGATTATGTTCCTTACGCATCCAAATGCAACGTGTCTAAGGAGGTGTTGCTTCGAAGAAAGGAAAATCTCATGCTATGTGCATTCAACAAGGACAAACCATCTCCCATTTTCCCATGTCTTTTCATGGTCGCATGAGGACAAGAATTGCTGATTGCATAATAAATGCCAATACCTCTAATAAGGCCAAGGGTATAGGCTTATGGATAAAGTCATCCAACAACACACCTCCTCCGTATGCTAAAACCATGAGGATCTGCCAATGACATTCATGATGTGCACCCATAATTTGCCAGTGATCTCCCAATTGATGTTAGCATCAGTGTCACAAAAGATGTTGTTTCTTAATTTCTTAAATATCCCAAAGGTCATGGGTAGACTAAGACGCTAGACAAGCTAAGACCATTTTACTATAGAGATCTCTTCCACCATCAATGGGTTGCCTCTTGGACACTTCTTCATTTTGGGATGTTTACATCAAACTTATGCCCAAGTACCTTCACCATTTCTTTGCACATCAATAGTGGATAAAGACATGATCTTCTGTTTCAATTTGTCTATCATAGATCACACATTGGTTGGCTAAGGCATAGCCAACTCTTTGTGTTCTATCATAAGTCTTATATATACCTCCATAGCCAAAAAAGGTGCACCATTTAGCTCTAGAAATGGCAACATTCTTTCACATTGTAAGTTTACTTTTGTCTAATACCTTGTGAAGACAATTCACTTCATAGGTGCCTGGGTGGTGGACCGTTGCTACTTCTTTGTCTCCCATGATCAAGATTCCCTTGTCATAAAGGAAACTAGTATGCTGAATGGCATATGAAATCCAATGCGAGTTCAATTTTGACTAGTCTCTTGTTTGTGACTACTGTTCATCTCATAAAGGGAGGCCTCTAGGATCAAGTTGTAAAAGAGAAAGTTTTTATTATAAATAAGGTATTCTACTATGCCCAATCCCAACTCTTTGACGATAAATGGGTGGTCTTGCTATTATCCACCATCCATTGAATCAGATGATTAATGTCATTCCAACCCCACAAGATGCTTTTGCATAATCAGGAACACTGGGACTTTACATGACACGTCAACATACTATCAGTCTTTAAATATTTGTTTCGCAGAAACAATGCCCACAACAAGCTTATTGTTCTTGCCTAGAAGAGCAAAAAGATCATGTGTGCTTTGTATCGGAAATGTGAATTTCAAACTGGAACACTGGCTTCCTTTAGCTGATGAGGGGCTTTTTTTTGTTCTCAATGTCAGCCTATAGAAAATGACAGCACAATCTTTCAACCATTACCATAATAGACCTGGCCAGTCAGAAAGCTATCATCTAGTAGCTGATGATTTGATTCAAAACATAACAATTAAATATTGTATATCAGAGTATGAAAGGATTTTTTTTTTCATCCTACTTTTCTCCACTTTCCCAGCAAGGCAGACACAAGCTTTTAGGGTTCATTTTCTTCAAGAATAGAGAGATGCCATGGTAAGTTTTGGAGAGAGTCAACTCTCAACTGAGGGTTTTGGAAGTAAACTAAATTCTACGTTCATTAACATAAAACAGGATGAATGTAGATTTCTGGTTATTCATGAGCATTCCAGCTTCACTTTCCAATTCTCTAAGGATATTTCAAACTTCTCCCACTCTATTTTATTGCCCTACAAAAAATCATTGCACCTACATAAATGATACCTAGAATATTTGCCTAAACCCTCTGAATTTAGAAAATTTGATTTTCATATTGAGAGCCGACCATTTGAGCTTACGCAAAAGAAAAAAATTGAACCACAACTGTGAAAAAGATAGAAGGATAGGGGATCTCCCTGATAAATCCCCCTCTGACTATAAAAAAAATAAGAAATAAAAAAAATTAAAAAAAAAACTTCATTTCTTCCATTAATAATGAGAGCATATGAATTTGTTTCTTCACATGTCATTACCTTAGAAACCCAATTATCACAAAAACCAAGGTGGTGTAGGGCTTTCCTAATGAAGTTTCATTTAACTTTGTCATACACCTTTGACATATCATGGTTCAGAAGCATTGATTGGCAGTTATGGTTAGCTAAGACATTAACCATCTAGTTGCATCCAAACCTATTCATGAATATGTTTATTAGGCAGAAATGCTCCCTGATAATGATTAACAGTTCTAATGAGGATCTTTTCCATTCTAGCTGCCAGGACTTTTGAAATGATCTTGTAAATGCTATTGCACAATGCTTTGAGCTGAAACTGCGTGTTGTTGGAAGCATTAGGAGTTTTACATTATAGTCCTCCATTAAGTGAGACATTGTCTTGCATCTTGAGAAAAATTTTATTTGTGCTTTTCATTCAACTCTTTGTGATCGGACATCATCATAATTGCCACACTTCAACTCCACCATTGGATGGAACGTTAAGGAAAGTAGTATCTCCACACAAATTCGAGCATATCCTATCTGCAGTTCAACCTTTGTGAAGGGATCGACTTCCATTCACTCCCCACCCAGCACCCTGGCTACACCCGTTTGTTCCATAGGATGGACACCAAACAAGAAGTCTCTACTCACTAGGGGATTTCAAGGGACTCCCCAATATAGAGGTCCATTATAAGGATCCATCTACTCGCAAGCAGTTGACCTCCCACTCGCTATGCCTGTTTCCTCATAATGACAACAAGTTCTTCACTAGAATCTACTTTTACTAGGTAATGACCATTAACGACAAAGGAAAAGTGAAGGTGGTGAATCTCATATCAGGGAGAGCGAAGTCCAACGATAAAGAAGCCAAGATCCATTGATCTCCTATTTGCTCCACCTGCGAAGTAGGCTATGGTAATGTATTTGTAGGATTTCTTCATCTCCTCTAGATCTTCCTCAAAAATGATGACATGGGGTTGCCCAGTAATTGTATGCACTTCTAATTCTTCTTGGTCATCATAGGTTTCCATCGCATGCCTATTGATAGCTTTTACCATATTTGAGAGTTGGATTGCCGCATTGATTGCAGCTGCTCTCAAGTTGAGTATGTGAGACAACCCCTTCACAATCACCTACCCTTGAAGCCTCCTGCTTGGAGACATTGGACTCCTCCTTGTCGGTTCCCTGGATCAAGGACCACCTCATGGTCTCCACTGGCATCTCTGGGATCATCATCCAGGGTGGGGGCCTTACGTCCTCACAATTGTTGCATTGTCTCCTAGAAGCATAGACAGGGGAAAGAGAGAAACGAAAGACCCTATGAAAGGAGCTCTAATAAAAACACTAGGAGAGCTTCTCCCTCCTATGACCCTACTAGATTTTCTAAATGACCAACTAAATTTGGACAAACATAATACCAGAATACATAATACCCACAATTAATTAATAAGCGGAACTAAAACATATTTGCAATAATTTCATATACATGATAACTATTGCATGCATGCATACTAGCATTTATGCGAAACTGGTTACCTGTGTATGAAATTTTTAAGCCATTTTTAATAATGACAAAACATGCCCATGATTATTAAAAAAAAAGAAACTCTTTGTAGGGAGAAAAAGGAAGACCACAAAAAGAAAATTTTAGGATTCGGTAAAGATAAAATTTATCAGTGTATATATATATATCATTATGGTTAAGATACCCCTTTAACTAGTAAAAAAAAAGCTTGTTTGTTTTTTTGTCCTCCTCATAACGTTATCTCATTATCTCATAAATATTTTTTTTATCTCATAAACATTATCTCATACTTAAGTTTAACATTATCTCAAACATCCATCTATTATCTCATTATCTTATAAATAATTTATTTTCACAAAAGCATTATCTCATATTTAAGTTTAGTCTTATCTGATACATCCATCTATTATCTCATTATCTTACATGTGTTTTATTATCTCATAAAGATCAACTCATACTTATGTTTAGTGTTACCTCATATATCCATCGGTCCGTCCATTAACTCATATCTCATAAATGTTTTGTTTTCTCATAAACATAATCTCCTACTTATTTGTTATTTCATACCTATTTGTTATCTCATGCATATGCATGTGCAATGTTTGGGTGTGAAAGAAAATGTGCATATTTGTAATATGGTCCACAACCAGTGTACGCTCGTTACATACGCAAAGCGGCGGACAAAACTCTCTCTCATATTCATGAATGTTGTACTTTTCACTGTTAAATGTCTTTGTGTGCATATTTGTTCTTGACCATATATTGAATCTCTCAGCTTCATGTAGTAGTGAGACAAGGCTTTCAAATTACTTAACATAAGCTGGAATAAGTCAATAGTATGCATTATTTGGGAAACTTTCCCAAGTTCTCATCCCCATCTTCCCTTTTCAGGTGATTGCAAATAAAAGGGCTGACAATGTGGCTGGAGCATTCCTGAGATGGCCTTGTTATGCCAAAATCGGTCAATGATCTACTAGAATCTGATGTATGGAGTAGTTACCAAACAAGCAAGAATGAACATTTTAGAAGAAAAATACAACATGACATTTACAACCATTAACAATTGAAAGACCGTGATTCTGTGGTTGTTTGTACAACTGGAATGAAAGAAAGGAGAGAATTAGCAAAAAAAATTGGCAACAACGATAATGAAAAAATGAAAACATTAATTAGAAGGAAGCTATATACATTTCTATTTCATTTGGAAGACTGAGACAGTGCTGGCTTATTTTTCTCTTGTGAATGACATAACCGTGCCCAATACGATTAATGGTTGACATTTTGAGTATGGGGCTCTCTTATAGAAATTCTAATTTTTGAAGGTGCACAATATATATAAATAAGTAAATAATTGTAAGAAATCTATGTAAAAATAAATAAAAATTTTGTTGTTGGCATGGGCAACTGGCCATGCCAGCATATATGTAGATCTGTTACTGCATTCAACAGCCTTGAACCCAGGGATGAGGGAATGGGTGTGAGGTTTCAACCTCTTATCAAATTACCAAAAACAGATGAAAAGAAAAAGAAGAGCCTGTGTTAGAACTACAAGATAAATGACGAGAATTTACCTTGTGGGCCCCACTTTGATGAGGATTAAGCTTCTCCATAGATTTACCTCCGCCTCCATGGATACATCCACAAAGATGCAACTTTATTATCTTTTATGAAAAGCCTCTAATTGGTGGCGAGCAGTCAAATTTCTTCTGCTAGGGAACAACGGAAAATGAAACTCAGGAGATGTACACATACATATGAACTGAGAAGATGTTTCCTCTTTAAATTCCAAAAATTCCGCCGCTGAAGTGCAGTAATACTTTAAATTTTGAAGCTTTAGGACTCGTTAGGCAAACAAAACACTATGTAATTATTTCATAAATATAAATATGCACGAAACAGTCCTACATCTACCCCTGCCTTCAGACCATAAGGTGGAGAAACAGCCAAAAGAAGCTGGCCGCCTTAGGAACAAGGCCTTAGAGGTGCAGGCAGCAATGGCTTTCTTCCTTGTTTTGCCTCCAAGGTTCAGGATGAAGGGATTGAGAAACAGCATTGCAGACATATGAGGTAATTTGCATGAAGCATACCTTCAAAGATGTGAGCTATATCGCACTTGCCGCCCGTTTCTTTCCTTCTGCATATATGTCATCTGCTAACACGCCTGAGCTATACTCCAAGAAAATGTTGCAGGCTCGTTGGAGCCAGTGCGAAGGGAAGCATTGATTCAGTGTGGGCTGACGGGCGAGAACCACCAGAACCGGTAGAAGAAGAACTTGAGGAGGCAGTCATGAGATCACACGCCAATACCAAGCAGCAGCAAAAAAATGAAAGACGTGAGAAATGGAATGGCTCGTGCAGAAGGAAAATTTCCTAAGGATTTGGTGAGGCAATACCAGGATGAGCTTTGTCTTTTTTAAAATAAGCTCTGATACCATGATAGAGCAAGAGAGAAAAGGAAAAATAGGTGGGCGATACAAATTATAGAGGTTCGGTTATTTGACCTACATCCTCTCTCTCATACCAATTTTTCATGTATTTTGGTATCAAGTTCCATTTTCTGTTATATGTTTACAGTTCTCAACGTGACACTTATTTTTCTTAAGAAAAGATTTTCAACAGTGTATTTTCATTCAACTCTGATTTTTCATGAACGTCGGATTCATGCCCACTTGCCTCTTCTCTCTCTCTCTTTTCTTTTCCCCTTTATTTCGTCCGATTATCTCATCCGGTGTTGGCTTAGTTAAGCATGTCTCAACACGAGGGAGATTCAACTGCGTGCACACGTTTGTGAAAGCAACAAAAATTAGTCTTTTAATATTTTAGAAATTGTTTATAATGGTCTGTACATTATAATCTTTTAGTATTTTTATAATTCCTTTTTTGTCCTTTAAAAGTCTTCTTTAAAACAGACTTCATGTGCAAGGAAACTTGCAACTGGAACCAGCAACCTGGCACCAACTGTTATATTTGGATGGCTGTAATTTAAATTTAATAACCTGGAAACTGACTGTACTTTCTGATAGAGACATGGAAGAGATGGATCCATTTTTGTTATTAAAAGCATTTACCTGCTTTGACTTTTATAAGAGGGTCCTTGTTATTTTCTTTGAACCCATGAACTATGCATGAATGGTTAAGGTATAAAAACATGACTGCCGATAGAGATATCCATGATCAAGGATATTCATTCGACCATTTTTTGGGTCTTGTCTATAACAAATGCCTTTTTGGGGACATTAAGCTCGTTAGACTTGTCAAGTTGTTGCATAGATAATAGTTAATCTAGAGCTAGCTTGAACTATTGTCAAGCCAATTAGTCATCTCCTCTTCCTGGTGTGTTTGGTAGTTTCGGATCTTATATCTAACGTTGATCTGAATTTTTTTTTTTCCTTAATGGGACCCATAAACAAACAGTATATTTCTCACCCACAGAAAAATGAGGATTTGAGATTATTAATATATGGCCAAAACCTCAGATTTGAACTTTGATGGAAGCATAAGCCATGGCAATGACAATGAATTAAGATGCTTCGTAAATCTTTTGAAGACTTAAACCTAGAAAAAAAATATCAAAATGGGAATGAATTTATGGTGCCTTTTAATTAATTGGAGGAAGACTTCATTTTACTTCGAAACGGGAACGAAAATCGCTTTTCTTGTTTTTTGAAATTGACGGTGAAAGATATGGCAATGAGCTAAGCAAGACTTGATCTAAGACATTCAAATTTTGACAACTTTTTCCAGTCTCCTCTTACGACCTGCTCACTACTCGGTAAAAAAATTCAGACATGTTTTCTGTAATTTTAGAGATAGAAAAAACAATGGCTTATTTATAAAAAAGGATGTTGACATCATAGGCTGTTTCTGTTTAGGATCCAATTTTTCTTGGGCATAATTCAAGAAACGAGCGTCATTTTTCTGTAAGGTTTGACATGTGATTCAATGTCACCTCTTAACAAGTGAAACTTCAAACAGTAAAGTTTTTATTTGCCTATGAAAATTATAGTTAACTCTCTATATATATTGAAACATATTCTCGGGGGTATAGCATATCCTGCTCAGGTCCACATGCAATCTACGACCACAAAAAGGCCGTGGGAATGGAGGGGCCTTCAAGATATCTTCTGGTGGTGGAATGTTAATCTCCTTTTCACCCGAAGTACATCAGCTTTAAGATCCTGAAATTCCAAAGTGTAAAGAATATTTTTCAATTAAAACCAAAATGTAAACCACTAAGACCCGTCAATAGTATATTTGTGTGCACGCCCACATATGACAGTACTCTTAAATACTTCGATGGTCCAGCAATGGATGGGAGTCCTGGAATTCGTGTGCAACTCTACCTATTTTAAATGTGGTGTTCAAATAAATGAAAATGTGAACCTATCTTTTGCAGATCTGTTAAACCTTGATCAGATATATATTAAATGTGCAACTGCTTACTATAGACTGAATTTTGGTGGCGAAGCATACTTTTGTTGTTACACCATTTATTATGACATTTAATACTATATAAGTGTAGATAATTGTGGCTTAATCTGATGTACTATAATTTCCTGAACATTTTTAAGTATTAATATTAAAATAGTAATTTTAAGAAAAAGGTGATCGCGCGATAGAGAGAGTGTGTGCATAAGATATTCAAATGGGTGCTATAGGTATTTTATTTTGCAGCTAAAATTGGCAACTTAGTTTAAGTGGATGGCTTTAAACTGAAGAGTGAAACTTTCATAAGGCTTAAGAAGTTAAAATTAAACGCAAAGTTAAGACGGTTTTGGAAAATATTCTCAAACTACAAGGGTCGTTGCTGAGAAAGTCTCAAAGGATAAACATACCGGGTTAGCTTAATTAAATAACAATCAAAACAATAAAAATAACAACAATAATAATAATAACAATACCATGAATAACAAGATTTAATGAAAAGAGAAAACCAAAAAAAAAAGAACAACAAAAGCAGACAAAGTAGGAGAAGAATGAACTTGAAGTGTGACCGAGCAATAAGAATGACGAAGGATTTCACAAGTTCATGTGAAGATGACGTGGAAGTAGCATCTTATGTGATGATGTATGCTGCCATCTGACGGTGGAAATAATGCCTCACAAATGGCTGTGCGACGTCATCTGACATCTTCATCTCCCATATTTCTCGGCACCATTTTCTATTTCCTTGTGGACATTTAATTCCTCAAGCTTCTGGAGACCCATGCAGTTCATCGTTCTATTAGTCTTTGGTCGCGAGGCTGAGTTATTAGGGATGTCAATGAATCAGATTCAGATCAAATATCAGATCATGTTTCTTTACATAAATCAGATATGAAAAACAGAGAAATTTGATATCCAAATAAAAAATCAGATCAGATTCGGTATTAAAAATTGGCATCCGATTGAATTCGGATTCAGACTCAGTATCAAATAGACACCCGATTGCATACCAGAAAAAAAAAAGATAATGGATATCTAAACCCAAATTTACAGAACCCGATCTAAATAATATATTTTATTCTACATTATTGTAAATTTATAAATCTGAATCGAAATTCGAATTCCCAACTTTAAATTAATACCATCTGAATCTGAAACCAATGCAAACTTAGTCGAGCACTTGATGAGGTTTAGGCCACCTCCAGATCCACTCCAAGTGACATTTTGTTCATTAGCCTTCTTGCTTTTATAGCTGCATTCTTTCATCAATTTCATCAACACCCATGACACCTGGTTACGTATATGGTGCATAGCCTTTAAGAAAATGACAAGTGCCCCCCACTTGTACTAGCTCCTTAGCCCACTTTCGCATCCATGGCAGCCTACGCACAAGCCTAGGCATATACCCAGCTTTGAACATCAACCCATGTCATCGATACTAGACTAAACACATGAGAGAGAGAGAGAGAGAGAGCGCTTCTCAGTTACGGAAACAGGGATGGTGAGCATATGAAGAAAGGGTAAAGTGTGTTGCAGGCCTCCTCATGAGCTTGTTGTTGCCAACTCCACCATCATCAACATCATCGTTGTCTTCTCAAAAGATTTAGTGGAGAAAGTATGACATAGCAAATGAAAGAACAGTAGGGCCTTCAACCTCTTGGGATCTGTTATGGAAAATGAAACAAATTCTTAAAGCTATGCTATATTAACTTTGTTTTTTTACACCTACTATAAAGCTGTAAAATTGAATCATGGTATTCCTTGCCATGCATGAGAAATTCTATAGAAGGTTGAAGGCATGATATTATTGTAACAGAAAATACTCTTTTACGCCTGTAAAAAAATTGATTATCTACATAAAGAGTAGAAATATGTGAAAGGAAGAAGAGCACGATACTCTGTTCCATCCATTCCCAGCATCCTTGGTTATGCCCTTTTGATTCCGTGGCAGCCCTGATTTTCTATTCTGCGTCATCTGAAACACGCAAGATATTGCAAGGGGAGGAAAGTAGTGGTGGCAGACGAGAAGTGTTGGGCTTGTGATGATGCACAACAGGTTCATGCATTATTTTGAGGGGCCAAAAAAGACAATGGTCTATTTTTCTATAGCCCTGCCTCCTCTTTTCCCGAAAGTTCTTTATATGGCTAGATTTCTTTCGCACCGGTACTAATTGTTCCAAAAAAAGGTCAAATTGGGTGCTTCAATTTCGTTGTTATTTCTGTTGGATAGTGGCCCTGAGCCCTATCCTTCATCTCGTAACTGCAAGCCAGATTAAATTGAAAAACTTATTTCCAAAATAAAAGATTTCATTAAAAGGAAATTCAAAGCTTATTTTGTTACCATTTTCGAACCTGCCAAAAATTCTCTGGCGATAATCGCTGCTGGGATTCAGGAAATCCTAGGAGGCAGACTTTAAAGTCTCAGCTTATGTTCATCTGAAGGTTGATCATTAGATTAACCTTGCGACGCCTCACAAAGTGATGTAGTTAGCTATAAAAATACTGTTCTTGCTTAAACGAGCCTTGAGTCTATCCATTTTATACCTGTCACAGGATACTTTGCTCAAGGTTCAGTGTTGAGCACAAGCTTGGTCTTGGTTTGTTGAGTGGAGTTTGAACTGACCCTTTAAAGCACAATAGCTCGAGCAGGACAGGACATGAGCAGAGTTGGGCTCTAACCCACTTGTGTATAAACCACAACTATAATATATGCTATTGGCAATGACTTTTACCATAGCGAATAGTCATAATGCAGTTGCCAATGAACTTATTGGCAAGTACTCTTGCCCTAGCGAACAGCTAAGGTTGCCCTTGCCCTTTACAGCACGGGGAAAAGTCTTTTGTTAGGCCCAAGGTTATTGTCAATAACATCATTGGTAAGAACTCGTTGAGTTATTGACAATGGTAGAAGTCGTTGCTAGAAGTTCTTACAGTAGTGATTCCTCTACTGCTATAGGTCTCCTTCTTTTTCTTTTGAAAACAAAACAAAATGCTACTTCTATAGCAGGTAAGCCAGTTCTTTCTAATTTGAAAGTGCGATGGCTTCACAAAGATAATCTAGATCGATACCAACAAACATAAACATAGACTACTGAAGCAAATAGAGAGAGAGCCGATAAAATGAAAATTCATAGCAAAATTTGGGGACAACAATTCCCCTAAGTACAAGAATAAACCGCAAAAACATAAATAAAAGATGAATATACAAGACAATCGCACAGTAAAACAAAAATAAAAAAAAGATGGTGTAGCACAGTCACCCAGCCGCAGACAGAGGATGGCGCCATAGCTGAATAGCAAAATGGACATCCCCCTGCACCATACGAGCCACAGCATCTGGCAATGAGAAGGTGTCCCTGAAGACCCTGTTGTTGCGCTCCTCCCAAATGTGCCACCAAGAAGAAATGAGTCACAACCTCTAGACTCGCCCCCAGGAAGCAGACAGGTGGGGGGAAGGAGAAAAGATGAAAAGAAGGCGAATGGAGGGTGGGTCTGGAAGGCTACTAACATGGGAAGGCCATGCAGATGCAAAAACACTAACAAAGAAAGGGCAAGTAGTACAAAAGGTGGACCCAAGACTCAACTGTGGTGAGACAGAGTGGACACTGGTTAGCTAAACTGATGCCAAGGCGATGTAAGTCGTCAAAAGTGTTGATGTGGCCAGCAAGAAGAAGCCAGACAAAAGTAGTGGCACGAGGAGAAGGTCCTGGGGACCAAAGGGACAAGGGGTGAGAGCAACGCAACAAAAGAACCAAAAGAGGCCAGGTAGCAAGAAGAAAAAATGAATTCCTAGAAAGGTGAAAGAGGCCAAGATGGGGGTGCAACAGAAAGGAGGTCAGCAAAGCGAAGGAATAGGGGAAGGGCAAAAACCAGGTCGCACCAAAAGTGGGAGGGAGAGGTGTGGGAGATGAAACCATTCCAAACACTAAGGGAAGAGAGGTCAAATTTGGAATAAATGAATAGGGTGATTGGAGAACGCTCAGTTGTGAGAGGCCACCATCAAGAACACAGGAAGGACTCACAAGCCGGACTAAGGTTGGTAACCCCAACACCCCCAAGAAGACGCGGAAGGGCAACCATATTCTAACGTGCAAGCCAATTTGAAGGTCGATCACCATCCCAGATAAATCTACGAATAATCCTATCAAACCTTCTCAGAACAGCCACAGGAGGTCAAAAGACCGCCAGTGCATGGAGGGGGACCGACGAAAGACAATGTTTAGTAAGAGTAATATGACCAGGTAGATAAAACAGCTTTTTCTATCAACACTAAAAGTGATTCACAAGCTTCTGCTCCACTAAACTCCAAAAAGAGGGAGTAGGAGGCGCCAGCATAGTCTGAATACCTAAGTAGTCCATGTGTAAGCCATCAACCTTACACCCAAAGCAAGCTTTCGCAAGAAGCACCGTGGCTTTATCCACGTGAATGAGAGAAAGGTGGTCTTTAGAGGAATTAATAGAAAGACCCGAGATGAGCTCAAAAACCTGAAGGATGAGCTAAGTTCTCACAATCTATTGGCAAAAAGCAGTGCCAAACATGAGAAAGTTGTCAGCATATTGAAGGGTGGAGAAGGCCTGTAAGTGGGGGAGTGAATGTGGCGTGAGGAAGCCAACGACCGCAGCATGATGAAATAACGTAGAAAAGCACTCGGCAACTAAGTTGGAAAGAAAAGGCGACAATGGGCAACCCTGACAGAGGCTGTGATCGAGACAGAAGAAATCGCCACACATCCCATTGAAGGAGATTGCAAGTTGGGCCCAGTGACAAGCGAAAGGATCCACTGCAAAGATGATGGACCAGAAGCAAGGCGGGTGAGCAGGTCTGAAAGGAACTCTCAACTAACGGAATCAAAGGCCTTAGAGATGTCCAACTTAAGCAAGAAGGAAGGAAGACGTAGACAGTATAAAGAGTGAGCAACTTCATTGGCCAGGACAATCGCATCCTGCAAACGTCGACCCTTGATGAATGCAACATGGAAGGGGTTAATGATAGAAAACATAATAGGCGCAAGCTACAAAGAAAGCAATTTAGCAATAATCTTGTAAGGTGTGCCTAAGATGGAGATCGGGCGAAAGTGGCTGATGTCTTTAGGCACCAAGACGCAGGTGGCGCGATTAAATTTCTTATGAAAAATGGAGTTGGAGGCAAATTCATCACAAAACGTAAACACATCAGCACTACAAGCCTCCCAAAAGGTGCGAAAAAATTCAACAGGGAAACCTTCAATGCCAGGCACCTTACCAGAGCTGAGGGCCCAGAAAGCATTCTTGATTTCTTGGTGTAGGAAGGGCCGCTCAAGAGAGATCGCACAGGAGACGGAGAAGGATGAGAGGTGAAATTATGGAAGCAAGGCATGAATGCAAAGATGCTTAGAATAGAAATCACGAAAATGGGAGGTCAAAGCCGGGAGAATGTCATCACTAAGAAAAACCCTATGCCCAATAACCATGGACTGGACAACATTTGACGGTTCAAGGTGCGGCCAAGTGGAACAATCTAGAAGTTTGGTCTCCATATGAAAGCCAACTCAGCCTAGAACGCTGCTGCCAGTGGATGGACTCCCTAATCCACCACTCCTGAGCCAAACACTTGAGACAAAGGAGGCGGGAAGACTGATTCATAGAAATATTATCAAAAGACTCGAGGGACAAAATCTCCTCATCCCAACCGGTCACCTCAGAAAACTTGCCACTACAGAAAATGTGCTTCCAGGCAAAAACCTCCCTCCAGATGGAGTGCAACTTCCGCGAGAGCCTGAAAGCATCCCACCTACCATTGATGGTACGAGCCCACCATTTAGGGATGGCAACAACAAAGGACTCACTTCGTTGCCACCAAAGCTCAAAACGAAACCTGGCACGCCTAGTACCGGCCCTACCCCGAATAAGGGAAAGGAGCAGCGGAGCATGATCAAACAAGTGTCCCGGCCCAAGAACCAAAGAGGATGAAAGAAAAGGAGAGAACAACTAAGGCAAGAGGAAGACCCGGTCCAACCTATGGAGAATTAGAGGATTCCTATTGTTGACCAAGTAAACTTGCCATTACTCAGAGACACGTCAAAAAGACCGAACTCATGAACGAAGGAGTGAAAAGCCGACATAGATGGACTAGAAGGGACAGGAGATCAAGAGTCATCAGGGCTAAGCAAACAATTGAAGTCTCCTGCCAAAAGCCAAGGCGAGGAAACAAGCTGACGAGCATGATGTAGCTCATCCCATAGTTGGTCACGCAAGGCCTCAACGCAAGGGCCATAGACCGTAGTAACTAAGACCGGGCCAATGAGCCAAATACCATTGAGAATGACCGAGATAGAGTAATAACTGACATGCACCACTTCCCTCGTAAGAGGAGACTAGGCCAGCAGGATGCCCCTAGGGGCACCATTAGCCAGAAGAAACCCAAAGGATAGTTGACGCAACAAAGTACAAACACAGGCGTGAGAAATCACAGACAATTTGGTGTCAACCACGATAAGCAAGGAAGGTCCATGCTGACGCACCCAAGAAGAGAGATACCTACGCCGATAACGGGCTCCCAAGCCCTGCATGTTCTAAAACACAACCCTCATGAAGAAACCATGTGAAGGGGCGTACGTCTAGCCACTCTAGCAGTACCGAGAGGGAGGATGGAGGCCGCAACTGAGTAAGGTTGGAGTGGGAGGCCGGTGCAATAGCAGCAACAAATGAAGAATGAAGCAAATCAAGCTACTCCTGAGAAGCGTGACCTTAAGAGAGGCAAGCACATTCGGAAGGGAGATGGCTAGCTCTGCATCTAACAAGGGAGAAACAGGTGGCAACCTATCGGGCAAGAGCAGGCAAACAGAAGATCCGGTGGTGGGACCAAGCAACCGAGTAGAAGACGGAGGGGTAGCAATGGATGCAGAATCAATACGCAGGGTGGGGGAAATAGCATCAACACAAGAGAGGTGGGGCATGGCAGGGCTAATAGGGGAAAGGGGCAAGTAGGTGGGGTTGCAAGAACACTGCAACAGAGTGCGGGGAGTAGTACACACAGGGAAGGCAAGCTGTGGACAATGCAACTGTCAATGGAAACAGAAGAAAAGCGGGCAGGTGGGTCGACTGTGATGGTGCAAAGGACCAGATGATGCCACGATCAGATAGAGCAACAAGCAGCACCTCGGGGGGGCACGGCGGAGAGCAGGCAGGGCATGACCGACTAGGCAAGTCCACCTCCAGCGGTGAGGGAAGCAAAGGAGGGAGCTGAGGTGGCGAGAGCTCGAAAAGCGAAGAAAATTGGTGCAGCAGACCACCTGGGCTGAAGACCCACGGGACCGCTATCAAGAAAGGCAGACCCCGTGTGCCAAAACAAGTAGGCCCAGGCCAAGGAAGTCTGATAGAGTCAAAGAAGATAGAGCTAGCATCCGAAGCAGGTGACTGAGAAGCAGCTGGTAGAGGAACCAAGACCTAGAAGGTGGAAGTGACGGCCACAAAGCCATGCAGTCGACCAAAAAGTGCCCTGTCATTTTGACTAGCAGGAAAACGACATCAAGAACACGTGGCAGCCCGGCGGCCATTCAACGTATTACACCTCTGACACCACCAATGGCCCCATCAGACGAGGATAGAAGCGACAGACCAAGGAAGGTGACGTAGCCTGGAAATTAGGAGGCGTTAATTAGTAACGCTGTGACAAATACAATAATCACTCCTAAGTTCCTTACTCCTCCCTTTCAATGAATTGGAGGAAAGAGTAAATTCAATATTTCCATAACAAAAAGTAAAGATGTAGAAAGCAAGGCCTCAAGGACGGTAAATGGCTGGTCGGGGTGGATTTATGTGTCAACAGTGCGGCATAGCTTCGATTTTCATGAGTATTATTTTGCTGGCCCGCTAAAAATGAGGATGCTCCGTCGAGCTGAAGGCAAACCACTGCTCACCCAAGCGCGGATGAAGCCTAGGAAGAAGGGAAATAAGAGGACCTACATGCCTCGTTTTCGGGCAAGAGGGTTGTTAACCTCTTGCCTACCCTAAAAGATGTAGAAAGCCAAGGGGAGACGCTAAACTAGTTCAGAAAGAAACAATCTCCAAAAATTTATGAAAGTGACTATGTCTCACCTTTTAACTATAAAACGGACAGACTCAAGCTCGTTTAAGCAAGCACAATATTTTTATAGCTGACTACATCATTTTGGCTGGCAACTGAATGCTTTGGCGCTTTTTTTTTCTTTTTTTTTTTAAGCAACACCACCGCCATGGCACTTTTACAAACAAAAAACAACAATTTATTATTCTGTTAGATAATTTAGTTTTTTTGTTTTACGTGATTTAGTCGATACGCTTATGCACAAAATCAACCCAAATGAAAAGGAAAAAGAAAAGATTGGGAATGATGGAATGAATAACCAGATTAAGCATTTATAGCTGAAGAAGGAAAAAATCAATGACATGTGAAAAAAAGAAAAAGAAAAATAGGCAAGAGAAGAAATCAGGGCCTGGAAGCCCCGATGGCTCAGGATAGCAAAGAATCAAAATTTTCGATTACTTTTCTGATGAAATCTGTAACTGAATATATAAGCCGTGCTCCCTCCATTTAATGACCCTTTGCCTAGTTGTTTTTAGCACCCGACTGTCCAAAATTGGCCTACCGCCTGAAGATCTGGAAGACGAAAAGAGGAAAAGAAAGAGACACGGAGACTGTTCCCGCTGGAAACCTGTTCAGGAAATAAAATATATATATATATATATATATATGCAAGGATGTCATCCGATAGGATTTGAATCCAACATACACTTTTTGTTTTGGAGATTCATATATCCGGATTCATATATTCAGATTTGAATATATCTGGATTCAGATTCAGATTATCGCTGTCTGTTGCTGCAAGCATGCGCCTAACCTACGCAAATAAGTCGGATAAATTTAAGAGACAAAAAGGGGATTTTGCAAAGGGGTGCTTTTCCATGTCAAATGAAAATGATGTTTTGCCATCGTTAATCAGTTTATCAATGAAAACGATGCTGTATTTAGATCGATCAGTAGCATTTTGCTGCCTTTTGCCATTGAGTAGATGAGTCATTTAGTAAAAAGTGGTTGTGAAACAAAAGAACTGAATGCACAATCTGTATTTAGAGGTGAAGGACACTATCTTGTTTTTGTCATGATCAATGGCAAGGAGGCAGAAGGTTTATGGAAATGGTCGTATAGGATTTGTTTTCAGTCGCATCAAACACCTAAGGAAGTAGTAGTTGTGTTTTATTTGTGTACCCTGCATCAAACACGACATGAAATTGGAGTAGGTAGAAAAAAGATTCCCTTCCACTGTATTCCAAAAGCCTTTGTTCAGTGGTCAACGCAGCGAATTTTGTATTATCCAACGTTGACGTTTGGAATATTAATACTCAAATAGTTTGCTGTACCCAGCATTAATAAACATGCTGGGGGGGGTGCTTCTATTAGCGTTATTAGACCTGCCGCCAATGAAGAACACTTTGAAGCATGAACTTCTAGATGACATATATGCAGAAGGAAAGAAACAGGGGTGGCTAGTGTGATATAGCTCACATCTTTGATGGTATGCTTCATGCAAATTACCTCATATGTCCGCATTGCTGTTTCTACCTATATATATATTATGGCCCAAGTGAAAGGTAGGCGGTCATGAGTATGTGTCAATCCCTTCGTCCTGAACCTTCGAGGCAAAGGAGGGAAGAAGTTGTGTTTGCTTCGTTAAAAACGTCGATATGTACAGTAATATACAGACGTGTTGAGAAGAGCAAGACCGACCACCACGTTCAGCTTAGCCATGCTGCTTCGTGAAGGCGTCACACCCCCTTCAACTTTTGGACAAATTAAATGAGAAGCTTTCAGAAAGAAGCAATTCACAATGAGAGAAAGAGAAAACTTTGAGAGGAAGCAATCAACATGGAGGAACAAACAGTGCATGGGGTGCCTGGCTGATGGTAGAAGGTGCGCCATCGAATCAAGCTTTTCAAGTCAAGTTTTCAACTCCAGACATGAATTTTATAAGGATAAAAAATTATGTGTGTTTTAAAGGGCAGTGATCTGGTGGTAATTATTATTTACAATTTGGGGCCAATATTTTCAGATATTCAGCCAAAATCAAGCCTCTAATTAATGCCACATCGAAGGGTTGCTTGAAGGCTAAGGAAAGCCACTTAAAAAGATAACTGGGATGTCAATACCAATGGATTGGATTTGAATCACACATTATCATATTTGATTTTTTGGATATTCATATATTCGAATATAAAAACAGATTTGAATATGAATTAATGAACTTATATATCATATTCAAATCTAACTTTTAAATTTGAAATCCAAATATATATGTATATATGAATGAAAGAACTTATAGACACACTCCACATCCAAATCTAGAATTTGGATTTTGAATATCCAACATAAGATTAATGGTCCAAATCTGGTCCAGGTTTAATCCTAGTCTAGATCTTGTCCAACCAGTCAACTGTGATATAAGTTTGCAGCTCTTGTTATTTTGTAATTAGATTCTCTCACCATCTCCCACCTGTTGCTTCGATACAGGACTAAATCGGTATCTCTCTCTCACTAAGACCCTGGTGGTTTAATTAAGTTTCTTTTCAGAACAGACACAGACTTTCTCTCTCTCACCCAAAATGTTCATCTCTATCTCTCTCTTCCCTCCATTCCCAAAGATTGAATCTTAAATTGTGTCTCTCTCTTCCTCTGTCCCCAAACGTTGATTCTTAAATCGTGTCTCTCTCTTCCGTTCCCGCACTCCCCAAATGCTCATAAAAATTTTCTGTCTAATGGTTTTGCCTTCTCAAAGTAACACCATCACACCACATGGGCTAGAACATCAACTTTTTGCTCTAAAGCATAGCAAATTAATAAGCATCAAGTAGCATATGAAGTCTTTATTTTATGAAATAGAGGTGGCCCCACGCTGCCAGCGTGGAAAATGAAAGGCCATAAGGGCAACATAGTTGGCCACTTTCATTGGATTTTTAGAAAATGAAAGGCCACAAGTCCTTGTTCATGATTTTTAAAACTGTATGCTGAACAAATATGCTAGAAAGGCTTAATTCTCCACCCTCTCGCCTGCGACTCCCCCTCTCACTTGTGAAGACATCCACCAGGCTCCCCTCCTATGGTGCTCGTCCAGATAGTGTTGTGAAGCACCGAGATGAGGCACCCCGACCTCTCATGAGGAACATTGGTCTCTCTCCCTCTCTCATCTGCGCTCCCTCCTCTCCTACCCTTCAGTGTTGCCCGTGGCTGCTGGCCAGGTTAATCGCCTCCTCCTCCCGCTTCTTCTCCCGAATCCACTCCACCTGCTTCACTACCAGCTCCTTCCTTGGGCGGTTTGCTCCTCCTCCCTCTCATTCCTCAACCGCTTCTGCTTGCAGCACTGTGTTTCCTACTTTTTGCTCTATTGTGCCCTCTCCATGCTCGGCAACAGTTTGATGAAATGCTCGTTACAGCTTGTGCTATCCACTTCTTCTTTTGGATCGTTTTGATAGCTGTCTAGTCCTCTTTCGGTGCCTTGCTCTCATGTCGCGCTAAGTGGCGCTCATCAGCCTGCGGTGTCGTGCTGAGCTTAGGCTTTGAGAGGGTCCAAACGCAGCTGCTTGGCTTCATTGTTTTTCTTGTCGGCCTTTTTGTTCTTACCCTGGGTTGGTCTTATGGCCACCCTCCCTGGAGCTTGGGTTGGTGGTCCGAGTCTTTGTGGGATCATGCCGGGTAACCCCTTCCCCTTAATCGTTTGTTTTGTCATGTTGTAGTCAATTTTCTTTGCTCACCTAAGGGGGTCCGTCAGGCTATGGCGTTGTCATTCAGTTGGCAGTCTAATTGTGTTTTCGTCGGCTCGCTTCTGTTGCAGGACGCTCGCAGCGTCCTGCAGGCATTCCTACCACCCACGTGCTATTTGTTTCTCCTTTTGCAGATGGGTGACTATTCCTTGCAGCCGAGGCTTCCCAAGGTGGTCTCCGTTGGTAGGCCGACTCCCTCACCTTGGTGTGTCCCCTCTTCCCATCGTGCTTCCAAGGTACGTCACCTTCTTCAGTCTGTCGCTTCTATCCTCGTCTGATGGGGCCATTGGTGGTGTCAGAGGTGTAATACCTTGAATGGCCGTCGGGCTGCCACGTGTTCTTGATGTCGTTTTCCTGCTAGTCAGAATGACCGGGGACTTTTCGGTCGACTGCATGGCTTTGCGGCCATCGCTTCCACCTTATGGGTCTAGGTTCCTCTACCAGCTGCTCCTCAGTCGCCTGCTTTGGATGGTAGCTCCATCTTCTTTGACTCTATCAGACTTCCTTGGCCTGGGCCTACTTGTTTTGGCACACGGGGTCTGCCTTTCTTGGTAGCGGTCCCATGGGTCTTCAGCCCAGGTGGTCTGCTGCACCAGTTTTCTTTGCTTGTCGAGCTCTCGCCACCTCAGCTTCTACCTTTGCTTCCCTCACCACTGGAGGTGGCCTTGCCTAGTCGGTCGTGCCCTGCCTGCTCTCCGCCGCACTTCCCTGAGGTGCTGCTTGTTGCTCTATCTGATCGTGGCATCATCCGGTCCTTTGCACCGTCACAAGCGGCTGCCCTCCCGTCAGCAGGGAGTCACCCCCTTGAGGTAACTATAGTTGCTTGCTCTTTCTTGACTATGACCTCCGTTGCTTTGACCTCTGTCGATTCGTCTCCCATAGTCAGTCCATCTCCATTTGTTGCACGTTCCTTGCTCCTTACCCTTGTTACTGGCCCCCCTTTGCCACCCCCACCATCTAGGACCACCTCCTTTGCCCACATGCCCGGTTTTCTTCTGTTTCCATTGACAGTTGCATTGTCACCAGCTTGCCTTCCCTACGTGTACTACTCCCCGAACTCTATTGCAGTGTTCTTGCAACCCCACCTACTTGCCCCTTTCCCCTATTAGCCCTGCCATCCCCCACCTCTCTTCTGTTGATGCTATTTCCGCCACCCTGCGTATTGATTCTGCGTCCATTGCTACCCCTCCATCTTCTGCTCGGTTGCTTGGTCCCACCACCGGATCTTCTGTTTGCCCGCTCTTTCCCGACAGGTTGCCACCTATTTCTCCCTTGTTAGATGCAGAGCTAGCCATCTCCCTTCCAGATGCGCTTGCCCCTCTTAAGGTCACGCTTCCTCAGGAGTAGCTTGATTTCCTTCATTCTTCATTTGTTGCCGCTATTGCACCGGCCTCCCACTCCAACCTTACTCAGTACGCCCCTTCAGATGGTTTCTTCATGAGGGTTGTGTGTTAGAACATGCGGGGCTTGGGAGCCCGTTATCGGTGTAGGTATCTCTCTTCTTGGGTGCGTCAGCATGGACCTTCCTTGCTTACCGTGGTTGACACCAAATTGTCTGTGATTTCTCACGCCTGTGTTTGTACTTTGTTGCGTCAACCGTCCTTTGGGTTTCTTCTGGCTAATGGTGCCCCTAGGGGAATCCTGCTGGCCTAGTCTCCTCCTCTTACGAGGGAAGTGGTGCTTGTCGGTTATTACTCTATCTCGGTCATTCTCAATGGTCTTTGGCTCATTGGCCCGGTCTTAGTTACTACGGTCTATGGCCCTTGCGTTGAGGCCTTGCGTGACCAACTATGGGATGAGCTACATCATGCTCGTCAGCTTGTTTCCTCGCCTTGGCTTTTGGCAGGAGACTTCAATTGTTTGCTTAGCCATGACGACTCTTGATCTCTTGTCCCTTCTGGTTCAACTATGTCGGCTTTTCACTCATTCATTCATGAGTTCAGTCTTTTTGACGTGTCTGTGAGTAATGGCAAGTTTACTTGGTCCAACAATAGGAATCCTCTGATTCTCCATAGGTTGGACCGGGTCTTCCTCTTGCCTTAGTTGTTCTCTCCTTTTCTTTCATCCTCTTTGGTTCCTAGGCCGAGACACTTGTTTGATCATGCTCCGCTACTCCTTTCCCTTATTCGGGGTAGGGCTGGTACTAGGCATACCAGGTTTCGTTTTGAGCTTTGGTGGCTCCGAAATGAGTCCTTTGTTGCTGCCATCCCTAAATGGTGGGCTCGCACCATCAATGGTAGGTGGGATGCTTTCAGGCTCTCGTGGAAGTTGCACTCCATTTGGAGGGAGGTTTTTGCCTGGAAGCACATTTTCTGCAGTGGCAAGTTTTCTTAGGTGACCGGTTGGGATGAGGAGATTTTGTCCCTCCGATCTTTTGATAATATTTCTATGAATCTGTCTTTCCGCCTCCTTTGTCTCAAGTGTCTGGCTCAGGAGTGGTGGATTAGGGAGTCCATCCACTAGCAGCAGCGTTCTAGGATGGGTTGGCTTTCGTATGGAGACCAAAATTCTAGATTCTTCCACTTGGCCGCACCTTGAAGGTGCCGTCAAACGTTGCTCCAATCCATGGTTATTGGCCATAGGGTTTTTCTTAGTGATGACATTCTCCCGGCTTTGACCGCCCATTTTCATGATTTCTATTCTAAGCATCTTTGCATTCATGCCCTGCTTCCATAATTTCACCTCTCATTCCCTCTCCGTCTCCTGTGCGATCTCTCCTGAGCGGCCCTTCCTACACCAAGAAATCAAGAATGCTGTTTGGGCCCTCAGCTCTGGTAAGGTGCCTGGCATTGAAGGTTTCCCTGTTGAATTTTTTTCGCACCTTTTGGGAGCCTTGTAGCGCTGATGTGTTTACGTTTTGTGATGAATTTGCCTCTAACTCCATTTTTCATAAGAAATTTAATCGCGCCACCTGCGTCTTGGTGCCTAAGCATCCTAACCCTACGGACGTCAGCCACTTTCGCCCGATCTCCATCTTTGGTACACCTTACAAGATTATTGCTAAATTGCTTTCTTTGTAGCTTGCGCCAATTATGTTTTCTATCATTAACCCCTTCCATGTTGCATCCATCAAGGGTCGACGTTTGCAGGACGCGATTGTCCTGGAGAATGAAGTTGTTCACTCTTTATACTATCTACGTCTTCCTTCCTTCATGCTTAAGTTGGACATCTCTAAGGCCTTTGATTCCGTTAGTTGGGAGTTCCTTTCAAACCTGCTCACCCGCCTTGCTTCTAGTCCATCATCTTTGCAGTGGATCCTTTCGCTTGTCACTGGGCCCAGCTTGCAGTCTCCTTCAATGGGATGTGTGGCGATTTCTTCTGTCTCGGTCGTAGCCTCTGTCAGGGTTGCCTGTTGTCGCCTTTTCTTTTCAACTTAGTTGTCGAGTGCTTTTCTACATTATTTCATCATACTGCGGTCGTTGGCTTCCTCACGCCACATTCACTCCCCCACTTACAGGCCTTCTTCACCCTTCAATATGCTGACAACTTTCTCCTATTTGGCACTGCTTTTCACCAATAGATTGTGAGAACTTGGCTCATCCTTCAGGTTTTTGAGCTCATCTCGGGTCTCTCTATTAATTCCTCTGAAGACCACCTTTCTCTCATTCACATGGATCCAGCCACGGTGCTTCTTGCGAAAGCTTGCTTTGGGTGTAAGGTTGATGGCTTACACATGGACTACTTAGGTCTTCAGACTATGCTGGTGCCTCCTGCTCCCTCATTTTGGAATTTAGTGGAGCAGAAGCTTGTGAATCACCTTCAGTATTGATAGAAAAATTTGTTTTATCTCCCTGGTCGTATTACTCTTACTAAACATTGTCTTTCGTCGGCCCCCTCCATGCACTGGCGGTCTTTAGACCTCCTGTGGCTGTTCTGAGAAGGTTTGATAGGATTATTCGTAGATTTATCTGAGATGGTGATCGACCTTCAGATTGGCTTGCACGTTGGAATATGGTTGCCCTTCCGCGTCTTCTTGGGGGTGTTGGGGTTACCAACCTTAGTCCGGCTTGTGAGTCCTTCCTGTGTTCTTGATGGTGGCCTCTCACAACTGAGCGTTCTCCAATCACCCTATTCATTTATTCCAAATTTGACCTCTCTTACCTTAGTGTTTGGAATGGTTTCATCTCCCACACCTCTCCCCCCACTTTTGGTGCGACCTGGTTTTTGCCCTTCCCCTTTTCCTTCGGCTTGCTGACCTCCCTTCTGTTGCACCCCCATCTTGGCCTCTTTCACCTTTCCAGGGATTCACTTTTTCTTCTTGCTACCTAGCCTCTTTTGGTTCTTCTGTTGCGTTGCTCTCACCCCCCTGTCCCTTTGGTCACCAGGACCTTCTCCTCATGCTATTACTTTTGTCTGGCTTCTTCTTGCTGGACACATCAACACTTTTGACCACTTACATCGCCTTGGCACCAGTTTAGCTAACCAGTGTCCCCTTTGTCTCACCACAGTTAAGTCTTGGGTCCACCTTTTTACTACTTGCCCATTCTTTGTTAGTGTTTTTGCCTCTGCATGGCCTTCCCATGTTAGTAGCCTTCCAGACCCACCCTCCATTCGCCTTCTTTTCCTCCTTTCTCCTTCCCCCACCTGTCTGCTTCCTGGGGGCGAGTCTAGAGGTTGTGACTCATTTCTTCTTGGTGGCACATTTGGGAGGAGCGCAACAACAGGGTCTTTAGGGGCACCTTCTCATTGCCAGATGTTGTGGCTCGTCTGGTGCAGGGGGATGTCCATTTTGCTATTCAGCTATGGCGCCATCCTCTGTCTGCGGCTGGGTGACTATGCTACACCATCTTTTTTTTATTTTTGTTTTACTGTGCGATTGCCTTGTATATTCATCTTTTATTTATGTTTTTGTGGTTTATTCTTGTACTTAGGGGACTTGTTGTCCCCAAATTTTGCTATGAATTCCCATTTTGTTGGCTCTCTCTCTATTTGCTTCAGTAGTCTATGTTTATGTTTGTTGGTATCGATCTAGATTATCTTTTTGAAGCCATCCCACTTTCAAATTAGAAAGAACTGGCTTACCGGCTATAGAAGTAGCATTTTGTTTTGTTTTCAAAACAAAAAGGAGACCTATAGCAGTAGAGGAATCACTACTGTAAGAACTTCTAGCAACGACTTCTACCATTATCAATAACTCAACGAGTTCTTACCAATGATGTTATTGACAACGACCTTGGGCCTAACAAAAGACTTTTCCCCGTGCTGTAAAGGGCAAGGGCAACCTTAGCTATTCGCTAGGGTAAGAGTACTTGCCAATAAGTTTATTGGCAACTGCATTATGACTATTCGCTATGGTAAAAGACAGTGCCAATAGCATATATTATAGTTGTGGTTTATACACAAGTGGGCTAAAGCCCAACTCTGCTCATGTCTTGTCCTGCTCGAGCTATTGTGCTTTAAAGGGTCAGTTCAAACTCCACTCAACAAACCAAGACCAAGCTTGTGCTCGACACTGAACCTTGAGCAAAGTATCCTATGATAGGTATAAAATGGATAGACTCAAGGCTCGTTTAAGCAAGAACATTATTTTTATAGCTAACTACATCACTTTGTGAGGCGTCGCAAGGTTAATCTAATGATCAACCTTCATATGAACATAAGCTGAGACTTTATAATCTGCCTCCCAGGATTTCCTGAATCCCAGTAGCGATTATCGCCAGAGAATTTTTGGCAGGTTTGAAAATGGTAACAAAATAAGCTTTGAATTTCCTTTTAATGAAATCTTTTATTTTGGAAATCAGTTTTTCAATTTAATCTGGCTTGCAGTTACGAGATGAAGGATAGGGCTCAGGGCCACTATCCAACAGAAATATCAACGAAATTGAAGCACCCAATTTGACATTTTTTTGGAACAATTTGTACCGGTGCAAACGAAATCTTGCCTTAAATCATTCATTATATATGTACTAACAAGTGAAATACATTTGATTAACTATATGGGACCAATTTAATGACCAGACTCTCATTCATTTCCAAACGAACTTCTGGTATCAAAGCCACTAAGTAATTCTATACCTAAGTAAGAAATGGTCACATACATTAAATTAAATACAAGTGATCATTTATACGTAATAACAAGTGAAATGAATCACTTAATCTCTCAATTAAATATAAGTGATCAAATATATGTAATAACAAGTGAAACAAATTAGGTTACTTATAAGACACCAATTGAATCACTCCAATCTCATCCATTTTCGTACAAACCTATGATTTTAATCTACTAAATCATTTAATATAGACGTAACAACAAGTTAAGGACATTCAATTACGTATGTGTGATAAAATGAATCACTTAAATCCCACTCGTATTGATACGAACTTGTGATTTCAATTCCTTACATCGATCACCATAGATGTAAGAACTAGTTCAACTTATTGAACTAAATACAAGCGATCAAACTAATGCATAGGTCTCCTTTATATCCATATAAACTTGTAAGTTTTAATCATTTAAGTCATTGATCAATGATGTAATGACAAGTGAAACACAACTGGTTAACTACAAGACATCAAATGAATCACTCGAATCTCATTCATTTTCACACAAACTTGTGATTTCAATCTACTAAATCATTTATTATAGACGTAACAACAAGTTAAACACATTCAATTAAGTATGCACGATTATATGAATCACTTAAATCTCACTTGTATTGGTACAAATTTTCGCACAACATTCAATTCATTTTCGCACAACATGTGATTTCAATCCTTTAGAACGTTCCCTATAGATATAACAACAAATTTAACTCATCGGACTAACTACACGTGTACAAATATAGTGACTTCAACCATTTGTATCCATATAAACTTGTGATTTCAACCATTTAAATCATTCATTATAGATGTAATAACAAGTGAAATACATTAGATTAACTATAACGGACCAATATAGTAACTTGACTCTCATTCATTTCCAAACGGACTTCTTTTTTCAAGCCACTAAGTCATTCTATACGTATGTAACAAATGGTTACGCACATTCAATTAAATATAAGTTATCAAATGTATGTAAGAACAAGTAAAAATGAATCACATAATCTCTCGATTAAAAATAAGTGATCAAATGTATGTAATAACAAGTGAAACACATTAAATTACCTGTAAGACACCAAATGAATCACTCAAATCCCATTCATTTTCATATAAGACTATGATTTGAATTTACCAAATCATTTAATATAAACGTAACAATAAGTTAAGTACATTCAATTAAATATGCGTGATCAATTGAATCACTTAAATCCCACTCGTATTGATGTGAACTTGTGCATCGATCACTATAGATGTAACAACATGTTCAACTTATTGTACTAACTAGAAAGGATCAAACTAATGTATAGGGCTCCATTATATCCATATAAACTTGTGAATTATAATTATTTAAATCATTGATCATGGATGTAATAACATGTGAAACACGTTAGAGTAACTATAAGACACCAAATTAATCACTCGAATCTCATTCATTTTCATACAAACTTGTGATTTCAATTCACTTAATCAAGCAAGATGGATGTAATAACAAGTTAAGCACATTCAATTAAGTATGTGTGATCATTTGAATCACTTAAATCACACTTGTATTGATATGAACTTGTAATTTCAATCCTTTAGATCGTGCACTATAGTCATACCAATACGAGTCAGATTTAAGTGATTCATTTGATCACGCATACTTTATTGAATGTACTTAACTTATTGTTATATCCAATGTTAAATGATTTAGTAGATTGAAATCACAGGCTTGCATGAAAATGAATGAGATTTGAGTAATTCATTCGGTGTCCTATTGTTAACCTAATGTGTTTCACTTGTTAAGCACATTCAATTAAATTACAAGTGAAATACATTAGGTTAACTATATGACACCAAATGAATCACTTGTTAAGCACATCCGTATTAAAAATCATTACAAATGTAATAACAAGTGAAACACATTAGGTTAACCATAAGACACCAATTGAATCACTCGAACCTCATTCATTTTCATACAAACTAGTGATTTTGATTTACTAAATCATTTAATATAGATGTAACAACAAGTTTAACACATTCAATTAAGCATGCATGATCATATGAATCACTTAAATCTCAGTTGTATTGGTACGAACATGTGATTTCAATCCTTTAGATCGTTCACTATAGATGTAACAACAAATTGAACTCATCGGACTAATTACAGGCCTTCAAAGTAATGCATAGATCCCATTTGTATCCATACAAACTTGCAATTTCAATCATTTAAATCATTCATTATAGATGTAATAACAAGTGAAATACACTAGATTAACTGTAAGGGACCAACTTAATGACCTGACTCTCATTCATTTCCAAACGAACTTCTTATTTCAAGCCACTAAGTCATTCTATATGTATGTAACAAATGGCTATGCACACTCAACTAAATATATTGATCAAATATATGTAATAACAACTGAAAATAAATCATTTATTCTCTCAATTAAATATATGTGATCAAATATATGTAATAACAAGTGAAACATATTAGGTTACCAACAAGACACCAAATGAATCACTCAAATCTAATTTATTTTCATACAAACCTATGATTTCAATATACTAAATCATTTAATATAGACGTAACAACAAGTTAAGAACAATCAATTAAGTATGCGTGATCAAATGAATCACTTAAATCTCACTCGTATTGAGACGAGTGATTGAGTGTGCGTATGGATACAAATGAATGAGATGTAACAACTAGTTCAACTTATTGAACAAATTACAAGGGATCAAACTAATCCATATGTCTCCTTTACATCCATATAAACTTTTGAGTTTTTATCGTTTAAATCGTTGATCATAAATGTCATAACGAGTGAAACACATTAGGTTAATTATAAGACACCAAATGAATCACTCAAATCTCATTTATTTTCATACAAACTAGTGATTTCAATTCACTTAATCAAGCAATATGGATGTAACAACAAGTTAAGCACATTCAATTAAGTATGTCTGATCATTTGAATCACTTAAATCGCACTTGTATTGATACGAACCAGTGATTTCAATGCTTTAGATCGTGCACTATAGTTGTAACAATAAAATCAACTCATCGGACTAACTACACGCGTTTGTATCCACGTGAACTTGTGATTTCAATAATTTAAATCATTCGTTATATATGTACTAACACGTGAAATACATTTGATTAACTATAAGGGACCAATTTAATGACCTGACTCTCATTCATTTCCAAACGAACTTCTGGTATTAAAGCCACCAAGTAATTCTATACGTATGTAACAAATGGTCACACACATTAAATTAAATACAAGTGATCAAATATATGTAATAACAAGTGAAAAACATTAGGTTACTTATAAGACACCAATTGAATCACTCCAATCTCATTCATTTTCATACAAACCTATGATTTTAATCTACTAAATCATTTAATATAGACGTAACAACAAGTTAAGCACATTCCATTACATATGTGTGATAAAATGAATCACTTAAATCCCACTCGTATTGATACGAACTTCTGATTTCAATTCCTTACATCGATCACCATAAAAGTAAGAACTAGTTCAACTTATTGAACTAACTACAAGGTTTCAAACTAATGCATAGGTCTCCTTTATATCCATATAAACTTGTAAGTTTTAATCATTTAAATCATTGATCAATACAAGTGTGTTTTAAGTGATTCAAATGATCACACATACTTAATTGAATGTGCTTAACTTGTTGTTACATCCATATTGCTTGATTAAGTGAATTCAAATCACAAGTTTGTGTGAAAATAAATGAGATTTGACTGATTCATTTGGTGTCTTATAATTAACCAAATGTGTTTCACTCGTTATGACATCTATGATCAACGATTTAAACGATAAAAACTCACAAGTTTATATGATGTAAAGGAGACCTATGGATTAGTTTAGTTTGATCCCTTGTAGTTTGTTCAATAAGTTGAACATGTTGTTACATCTCATTCATTTGTATCCATACGCACACTAAATCACTCGTCTCAATACGAGTGAGATTTAAGTGATTCATTTGATCAGGCATACTTAATTGAATGTGCTTAACTTGTTGTTACGTCTATATTAAATGATTTACTATATTGAAATCATAGGTTTTTATTGAAATGAATGAGATTTGAGTGATTCATTTGGTGTCTTGTAGGTAATGTAACATGTTTCACTTGTTATTACATATATTTGATCACATATATTTAATTGAGCGATTAAATGATTTATTTTCACTTGTTATTACATATATTTGGTCAATATATTTAATTGAGTGTGCGTAGCCATTTGTTACATACTTATAGAATGACTTAGTTGCTTGAAATAAGAAGTTCGTTTGGAAATGAATGAGAGTCAGGTCATTAAGTTGGTCCCTTACAGTTAATCTAGTGTATTTCACTTGTTATTACATCTGTAATGAATGATTTAAATGATTTAAATCGCAAGTTCATATGGATACAAATGGGATATATGCATTACTTTGAATGCGTGTAATTAGTCCGATGAGTTGAATTTGTTGTTACATCTATAGTGAACGATCTAAAGGATTGAAATCACGCGTTCGTACCAATACAAGTGGGATTTAAATGATTCATATGATCATGCATGCTCATTTGAATGTGTTTCACTTGTTGTTAAATCTATATTAAATGATTTAGTAGATCGAAATCACAAGTTTGTATGAAAATGAATGAGATTCGAGTGATTCATTTGGTGTCTTATGGTCCACCTAATGTGTTTCACTAGTTGTTACATTTATAATGATTCTTAATACGGATGTCCTTAACAAGTGATTCATTTGGTGTCATATAGTTAACCTAATGTGTTTCACTTGTAATTTAATTGAATGTGCTCAACAAGTGAATTAGGTTAACAATAGGGCACCAAATGAATCACTCAAATCTCATTCGTTTTCATGCAAGCCTGTGATTTCAATCTACTAAATCATTTAACATGGATATAACAATAAGTCAAGTACATTCAATAAAGTATGAGTGATCATATGAATCACTTAAATCTGACTCGTATTGGTACGACTATAGTGCACGATCTAAAGGATTGAAATTACAAGTTCGTGTCAATACAAGTGCGATTTAAGTGATTCAAATGATCACACATACTTAATTGAATGTGCTTAACTTATTGTTACATCCATGTTGCTTGATTAAGTGAACTGAAATCACAAATTTGTATGAAAATGAATGTGATTCGAGTGATTCATTTGGTGTCTTATAGTTAACCTAACGTGTTTCACATGTTATTACATCCATGATCAATGATTTAAATAATTAAAACTCACAAGTTGATATGGATATAAAGGAGACTTATGCATTAGTTTGATCCTTTCTAGTTTGTACGATAAGTTGACCATGTTGTTACATCTATAGTGATCGATGCACAAGTTCACATCAATACGAGTGGGACTTAAGTGATTCAATTGATCACGCATATTTAATTGAATGTACTTAACTTGTTGTTACGTTTATATTAAATGATTTAGTAAATTCAAATCATAGGTTTATATGAAAATGAATGGGATTCGAGTAATTCATTTGGTGTCTTACAGGTAACTTAATGTGTTTCACTTCTTATTACATACATTTGATCACTTCTTATTACATACATTTGATCACTTATTTTTAATCGAGAGATTAATTGATTCATTTTTACTTGTTCTTACATACATTTGATAACTTATATTTAATTGAATGTGTGTAACCATTTGTTACATACGTATAGAATGACTTAGTGGCTTGAAAAAAGAAGTCCGTTTGGAAATGAATGAGAGTCAAGTCACTATATTGGTCCCTTATAGTTTATGTAGTGTATTTCACTTGTTATTACATCTATAATGAATGATTTAAATGGTTGAAATCACAAGTTTATAAGGATACAAATGGTTGAAGTCACTATATTTGTACACGTGTAGTTAGTCCGATGAGTTGAATTTGTTGTTACATCTATAGGGAATGTTCTAAAGGATTGAAATCACATGTTTGTACGAATACAAGTGAGATTTAAGTGATTCATATAATCATGCATACTTAATTGAATGTGTTTAACTTGTTACGTCTATAATAAATGATTTAGTAGATTGAAATCACAAGTTTGTGCGAAAATGAATGAGATTCGAGTGATTCATTTGGTGTCTTGTAGTTAACCTATTGTCTTTCACTTGTTATTACATCTTTGGTCAATGATTTAAATGATTAAAACGTACAAGTTTGTATGGATATAAAGGAGACCTTTGCATTAGTTTGATCCCTTGTAGTTAGTTCAATAAGTTGAACTAGTTCTTACATCTATGGTGATCGATGTAAGGAATTGAAATCACAAGTTCGTATCAATACGAGTGGGATTTAAGTGATTCATTTTATCACACATACGTAATTGAATGTGCTTAACTTGTTGTTATGTCTATATTAAATGATTTAGTAGATTAAAATCATAGGTTTGTATGAAAATGAATGATATTGGAGTGATTCATTTGGTGTCTTGTAAGTAACCTAATGTGTTTCACTTGTTATTACATATGTTTGATCACTCATATTTAATTGAGAGATTAAGTGATTCATTTTCACTTGTTATTACACATAATTGATCACTTGTATTTAATTAAATGTGCGTGACCATTTCTTACTTACGTGAAGAATGACCTAGTGGCTTTGATACCAGAAGTTCGTTTGGAATACATATATAATGAATGATTTAAATTATTGAAATCACATGTTCATGTGGATACAAACGCGTGTACTTAGTCCGATGAGTTGAATTTATTGTTACAACTATAGTGCACGATCTAAATGATTCAAATCACAAGTTCGTATCAATACAAGTGCGATTTAAGTGATTCAAATGATCATACATACTTAATTGAACGTGCTTAACTTGTTGTTACATCCATATTGCTAGATTAAGTGAACTCAAATCACAAGTTTGTGTGAAAATAAATGAGATTGGAGTGATTCATTTGGTGTCTTATAATTAACCTAATGTGTTTGACTCGTTATGACATCTATGATCAACGATTTAAACGATAAAAACTCACAAGTTTATGTGGATGTAAAGGAGACCTATGAATTAGTTTAGTTTGATCCCTTGTAGTTTCTTCAATAAATTGAACATGTTGTTACATCTCATTCATTTGTATCCATACGCACACTAAATCAATCGTCTCAATATGAGTGAGATTTAAGTGATTCATTTGATCACGCATGCTTAATTGAATGTGCTTAACTTGTTGTTACGTCTATATTAAATGATTTACTATATTGAAATCATAGGTTTGTATGGAAATGAATGAGATTTGAGTGATTCATTTGGTGTCTTGTTGGTAACCTAATATGTTTCATTTGTTATTACATATATTTGATCACATATATTTAATTGAGAGATTAAATGATTCATTTTCACTTGTTATTACATATATTTGATCAATATATTTAATTGAGTGTGCGTAGCCATTTGTTACATACGTATAGATTGACGTAGTTGCTTGAAATAAGAAGTTTGTTTGGAAATGAATGAGCGTCAGGTCATTAAGTTGGTCCCTTACAGTTAATCTAGTGTATTTCACTTGTTATTACATCTATAATTAATGATTTAAATGATTGAAATCGCAAGTTCATATGAATACAAATGAGATCTATGCATTACTTTGAATCCGTGTAATTAGTCCGATGAGTTGAATTTGTTGTTACATCTATAGTGAACGATCTAAAGGATTGAAATCACGCGTTCGTACCAATATAAGTGAGATTTAAATGATTCATATGATCGTGCATGCTTAATTGAATGTGTTTAACTTGTTGTTACATCTATATTAAACGATTTAGTAAATCGAAATCACAAGTTTGTATGAAAATGAATGAGATTCGAGTGATTCATTTGGTGTCTTATGGTTTACCTAATGTGTTTAACTAGTTGTTACATTTATAATGATTCTTAATACGGATGTCCTTAACAAGTGATTCATTTGGTGTCATATAGTTAACCTAATGTGTTTCACTTGTAATTTAATTGAATGTGCTTAACAAGTGAATTAGGTTAACAATAGGGCACCAAATGAATCACTCAAATCTCATTCATTTTCATGGAAGCCTGTGATTTCAATCTACTAAGTCATTTAACATGGATATAACAATAAGTCAAGTACATTCAA
>NC_045148.1:21613180-21657751 GCF_008831285.2 Nymphaea colorata
AGAAGATTACTTGAGATATTCAACCATGCCCAAGAAATGGGGATGGCCATCAATGACGCCTGAGATTGGAATGGGATGTGCTTCTGCCCCCAGTGCCTTTCTTTCTTTTTCTGTCTAAAGCAACGTTCTTTGCAAGTGGGGATGTTAATGGATTGGATTTAAATTGGGTATACTCTTCACTATATCCGTTTTTTTAGGTATTCACATACTGGTAGGGCTGCACACGAGCCGAATCGAGCTCGAGCTCGGCTCGACTCATGTTTAGTCAGCTTGAGCTCGACACGAGCTTCACAATTTCAGCTCGAGTCAACTCAAGTGACTGCCTTTGAGCTCGAGCTAGACTCGAGCGTCTCGTCTAAACTCGTTTATTCTCGGTTTGCTGTGAGACCGCTGCTGCTTTGACAAGTTTGCCGTCAAGGTGCCTTCCTCTTTCGCTGCATCCAAGTTTAATCAAGTCGAGTTTGACTAACTCGAACTCGACTTGTTAACATACTTGACTTTATACTTAAGCTCGAGCTTGGACTCGTATAAAAAACGAGTGGAGCTCGAGTCGAGTTTACTTGAGCGAGTTCGAGTCAAGCCTGAGTTGGCTCGACTCGTGTGCAGCCCTACATACTGGTATTCAAATTCAGATTTTAATAGAATGAAGAGATATCATCTCTGAAACTGAATTCAAGATCTGGTTTCACAATCCGAATTTTGAACGATATCTAGAAGATTTTCAAAAGGTAAGTGCATTGGATATGAGTAATTACTTAAAACTAAATCTGGTCTGAATCCATATCAGATCTGATTCTTATATATATATATATATATATATATATATATATATATATGTATATATAGAATCTGAATCCGAAACCAGTCAGATGTTATTTCTTAGATCCGAAGACTATCTTTTCTTAATCAGAGATTAATTTATTTCCCATACCTGTTTTGTTTTGTTTTTTTTTGGAATGGTTCAATTGGACATGCGTGAAGTGGAGAGGTGGGGTTATGGCAAAATAATACGGAATTTTAGAAAAAAAACCTAAGTAATAAGGAAGCCAAATGTCTGCGCTATGGCGAAAAAGATTTGAGAGAGAGAAAGAAAAAGAAACCAAAATGGAGAGGTGGGGTTTAAATGTGTATGTTGAACAGAATCAGGCCTTCAATACCTGACTCAGAGTCGGCCAGCCTAGCCTAGCTCAGCCAAGCAAGTTTTTTTTTTTTTTATCCGGTTGGGGAATCTTCCACCCCAGCACATACCATTCTGAGGCACGTAGTCCATTTTTTTTTTTCTCTTCCCTTCATCATCTCCCCATGGCCATGTAAGAGAGCTCCTGAAGTTTCTTGTTTAGAGCCAACAACCATGAGCAAGTGAAGCCAAGTCTTGTTTATTTGATCAACTCAAATACGCATGATATGTTTTTTGTTTTAATTTTTAATTTTATTTTTTACCTTCCATTTAATGTATGCCTTTGTTATATCTCTACAAATAGATAACGTGCATGTATGGCCAGTTGATTTTTCTATTGATAGATGGACGAACGATGAGGATGACAGCTTGTGGTGGGATTTTTTTTCTTTTATATTGTTTTTTGAGGTTGGAGATTGTCCAAATCAAGAAAGCTACGATTAGTTTTGACATCCTCATTCCCTTGATAAAATATCTATCGGTCGTCCTATTTGTAGTCTTAAAGGAGTGATCCACCTTTAAAAGAGTGTCTTGCTAACGGGATTGAAGCACAAGTTCCTCTCTCGCTCACATAAAAATATTGAAGTTCAAAATTTTCAAAATTATCTCCTAAATTTTAGTTTCTATATAAAAAAAAGGGCATAAAAAATCTTGTTGTTAGATCTTTTTTTCTTCCTTTTTTCTTTGCTCTTTCTCATTTTGTTAGAACTCTGGTTTTCTCTCCCTTAAAAATCTTTACCATTTCTCTCTCTCTCATTTTTTCTTAAATGCTTTTGCTATTCTACTAGTTTTTCTCTCTTTATTTATTTTCTTTCTCTTCGAAATATGTATCTCTCTCTCCCTCTAGCACTCATTTCTCTCTTAAATTCCCTTGTTCTTCTATTAGTTTTTTTCTCTAAAAAATATTTATTCCTTCTCTCTCTGTCTCCCCCTCATTTTTATCTTAAAATCTTTGCTCTTCTACTAGTTTTTCAATTAAATGTTCTTTCTTTTCTACTAGTTTCTAGCTTTATTTCTTTCCACTCACTTATCAATTTTTATTTCTCTCTCTCTTAATTTTCTCTTAAAGTCTCTTGGTCTTTTACTAGTTTTTCTATATCTATATTTTCTCTCTCTTAAAAATCTTTGTCTCACTCTCTCTAAGTGTCTGATAAAAGTTTATGAAATACTTTCCTTTAATAAGATTTTATTTCCTTCGCTTTATAAAGTTTTAACTTCCTTACCAAATACCACACCACATAGAGGTTGAAGATAATGTTTGGGTGAATATGAAATGTGTGGAGAATGAACACAACCTGCCTTAAACAAATTTTGGGAAGCAAACAAACTATCAGAAGGCAATATCAAGCTGGTGAGGGACACATATTGCAATGCTCCCACAATACTTCAATATAAAGTTGCATCCTTGAACTTTGAGCTGTGACTGGCAATAATTTTATGAATGTGGCCATCGACGTGTTCATGGGTTTGGCTTCATGCATTTTTGTATGCTTGAAAAGATTAAATATGTTACTTTCTTTGAGACAACACCAAACTTCCTTTTAACAATGGTGGATTCACTTCCTACTAAATAGAATGAAGTTTTTCCAAGTTTCACTTTTTCTTGTAGGGGGGGGGGGGCTTCTATTTATTAACAACATCATTTTGGCCTTTTTTATCATTTGAAGTCCATAACACATGGTCCTTTGTTAAAGGGCCATCACAGATAGCATGCTCCAATAACACATGATGCTCACAAATAAAATTGTCATCCTCCTTATTCGAGGGCTCCTCTTTTGATAAATTGAATTCAGTCCAAAACTACTGGACTATTTGGCATTTTTGTTCATTCTTCTTGTTGTGCATTTTTTTATAGGTTTGAGAAATTGTGCTGAGGATTTATGTGAACTATGGCTACTGAGGTGTCCTTATTTAGAATAAGGCACAAACTGCAATAATGGACAAAGTTCCAAGCCTCTTTCACATAACTTGCATTGGAAATGTGTGAGCTGTTCTACCAGATTAGTCACCCAAATGCCTTAGGAATAGAAACACAAGCATATTTAAACATATAAGCATGTCTTTATTAAATCCTATATACAACTGTAATTGAGAATGCAAGTGAGAGCTCTCAATGAAAGCAGTCAAACTACATTTCCACCTCCAACTATTTAGCCTCTTGGAATCCACGTTCTGACCATTTCAGCCAACGGCTGGTTGCACCCTGGAATTAAACTCATTGTATATATGGATATATTTGAATTATCCTTCTATCACTTCTGTCTTCTATCGTATCCTTCTGAGCCCGATAACCAATTCCTTCATGTCCATTCTCTCATTAGGAGAGATCCTTGAACATGTCAAGCCCATCTCCATGATCGTTACTAGCGGATCATTAGGAGAGATCTTTCAGTTGGAGTAGTGTTGCTTTCATTCAAAAGATGGCTGTCAATGACATCTGAAATTGCAACAGGAAATGCTTCAGCTACCATTGCCTCAAACTAAAATCCCATCAAACTGTTCATCAGTAGGCTTTTTTCCTGTAAACACCTCAAGGAGGAGAATTCCGTAGCTGTAGACGTCAGCTTTGGTTGACACCTTTTCAGCCATCCCAAATTTTAATTCAAGCATGATTAGCGAGCGCAAAATAATTAGATAATGCCAACGCAGGACACAATAGCAGTAATTGCTCCTTAATGGGCTTAAGATCAATTGAACCTCCAAAACTGCCTTTCTCATTTTGCATTCTGATCCACATCTAAAAAGAATACAATCTTATTTTCTAGAACTGAAGCCCAATATAACTGATGTTCAAGTACCCTTAAAAGAAATCAAACATGTATCCATATATATATATATATATATATATATATTTATTTATTTATTTATTTATTTATTTATTTATTGTAGAGCCTGTGAGGTTGGTTGAGATTCATTAATTGTATGGTGTTGTTTTTAACTCTCATGTGACTTATCTCCAGGTTGTCCTAAATGTCTCCTAAATTGTGTGAATTACTTAATAGTGTCAATTGTCAGCCAATCTTAAGCTATTCGGTAGACAGGCACATGTGACTAGAGATTTTTAATACAAGAAAGGAACAAAAATTACAACTTATGTTAAAGGAAAAGGATCAATTGATGACTATTGCTCGTTGAGAAGATGTCACCAATGCATATTTGTGTACATTTCTTCATGCGTGAACTATCAAATCGTGATGATT
Organism: Nymphaea colorata; assembly: GCF_008831285.2. Classification (NCBI taxonomy): domain Eukaryota; kingdom Viridiplantae; phylum Streptophyta; class Magnoliopsida; order Nymphaeales; family Nymphaeaceae; genus Nymphaea; species Nymphaea colorata. The sequence goes on from NC_045148.1 coordinate 21,617,558, forward strand.
AGATGGATCATGAATGTTTGCACATCAATTAATATATTTATTGATATTATATTGCAAATCAGACACACACATCCAAACACATAAGTCTGTGCCAATATATATATATATATATAAGGGGAGAGGGAGAGAGAAATTGGTAAAAGCAGACACTTTAATATTTTGCTTCAAAATATTTTAAATAAAATGTAAACATCCTAATATATTTATAAAAACTATTTTGACATAAAACATGCTTTGAGTCAAGTTATTTTTATGAAAAAAGTTGAATTTTATATAATCAAAATGTTGATGCACTGATAGCCATTCATATTTGCTAATTATGACAACACTGTGCTGACTATCAACTACATCATCTAAATCACCGGACTGGAGTTAGGCCAACTTCATCCACTCCCTTCAAAAGCTGATTTAGTCACACTACTGTGGCTGGTTGTGTTGAATATGAATGCCTATTTATTCAAACTAGGTGGCATTTAATTGAGGTGATAAGGAATGTTATTCGGGTTGTGTAGGGTGGCACAACCAAAACCCTCAAATATTAACTGTCCACCTATCAGTCCTAACCTCAAGCCGCTAACCCATATGACGGTCATGTTATAAGTTGTGTTTCAAAAAATTTAGCCTTTTTTTTTTCAAAATCGATGGAAAATTAAGTCCACTCTCTTGAAAAGAATGCAATATCACTTTCTTATTTGGACACATTGAGTCTCCTGAACGGCCTTCTTACCATAATTGGTGCAATAGATTACATCAACAAGATTTTTTCGTCCCTTAGCAAACATATTTTCAATATCATGCTCTTTTTGCCAGTTTTCGACTTGACCATTTTTTTTAATTTCTCTCGTTTTTTTATCGAAATTTACTACATATGATAGAAGGGCTTGTTGGGCATTATCAGCAGAGCTATTCCCACCGATCAGACGATCGATGTTACCAGAATCAGCTTGAATCGGCTCCAATGGGCCGGGACATCGTTTCCAATAAATGCTTCAGTTCTGTGGTCAACTCAGAAACACTAGTCGTCGGGCTGCATACATGGAATGATTGCTGGGCTCAAGCTTGAGTCGAGCTGTAAAAGAACAGCAAAAGGTCAATTCGATCGACCAAAATCGTGGCTTGAGCTCGACTCGAGCTGTACAAGATCAGAAAAGGTTGACTCAATAGACCAAATAGTGGCTTCAGTTTGGCTTGTTTAAGTTCCTTTACCAACTTTTCCATCAATTTCTTTGTTTTAAATTTGAAAATTAAAAAAAAAGCTAAATTAAAGAAAATAGAGTCAAATTCAAGTAACTCGAATTCGACTCCTTTATAAACTTGAGTTATCAAATCGAGCGTAACTGAACAAGCTCAAGTCGAGCTTGAGTAAGCTTGACTAATTGTACAGCCCTATCTAGTCCCAAAGAATTTGGGCACTACTCAATTACTCCAGGCTCACGAAGTTAAAGGGTTTGTGAGAACTCACGAACAGAAGTGAAACCATGAACAAGTTACGTTCCAGCTTTTCCTGTTTCAAAAGAATATTTCTTTAAGTCGGCAACTGTGAGATAGGAAAGTGTATATGCTCATGGTTTTATGTTAATATAAACGGTGAAGAAGCTAATATTTTCAAATAAGTTTATGGGAACATTTGAAAATTTGTCCAAAGATATGGGGATGAGAAGAAATACAAGATATTTTACTGTTGATTAAGAATAAACTTCTGCTAGTTACTAAATAGCTTACGTATAATTATTAAAATGAAAAGACTAAAAGTTGTTTCCATATAAACAAATTAATTAACTCTTAATTTCCATTATCGGCAACTGTGACAACATGAAATAACATACATACGTGGTTAACCATGTCCGACCAGTTATGCCCTTTTATTAATACATGAAATCAGTAGCAGAGCTATCGTGGGGCTGGCATGGGGGCCTGCCCTTGCCAGCCCAAGAAAGCTCCATGTGAAAAGGAGCTTCACGCCTGTGTTGCCCATGCTGGAAATGGATTGGGTCGGGCTCGACAGTCAACAGCGATCCACCTCCAGAAAACTTAAAGCAGTCGCAATTTCTTTCCTGCCCATAATCCGATTGTGCCCAAATTCACCAGAAAGGGAAAGGCCAAAGGGGTGAAGCCGCGAAGTGGTGAAAGGAAAGGGCCAAGGGCCGAAGGGTGAGAAAACATAGTTGAGCATAAAGTTCGTTTAAAGGGTACTAACTAACTAACTAACTATATATATATATATATATATAGTAGTTTATCATGGAACAACTGTGTGGTTTTTATAATAACAAAAGTTAGGTGTATTTTTGTGAGTTGCCAGATGCTTCCTGGTGGCAATGGGAATTCTCCATTCTGGATCTCAGACTCCATTTGGTTGGATTTTGACCCAAGTCCCATTGTTGACCTGACCATCGTCATGAAGCATCGGTAATTTGGTTTTGTGAATCCACTTTGATTAGTTATGTAAATAGATTTAATAAGTTCAATTACCAGTTGACCTGATTTTGGTTCCATTTTTGGTGCAGAAATTTGGAGCAAAAGGGTTTAGATTGGTCATGCTCTTTCATAAGTTGAATGAGACTGGGAGTCCAATGTTCCAGTGGGATCCAACAAGGATGTGAAATGATACATATGCATATGTTTGTCGGATCTGAACTTGTTTTTAAATCAGGATAGGAGATGAAGACCCAACGATTTGTTTTCATAGCAGCTAGTGGAATGCTAATTCCTTCCTCATTAGACATATAAGGTGAAGAAAACCGGACACACAATGTTGGATGTGTCCGTAATAGAGTACTGTCATAAGATATATTTGGTGTTGTGGACTCTGTTTCTCCTTTTCCTGCCTCGACCCTATCCTCATTACTCTGGAATGATGTTCCTCATCATCATGTGGAAGCATCATCAATCGCCTTCCCTTTCTTACCAACTCTTCTCCAGTTTCTCTTCTTGACAAACCTGGTGGTGAGTCGTTCACCATAACCTCACTCTCCAAACCACTCATTTCTTTGCTACTTTTCATTCCATCCAAACAACAAAAATCCTGAAAATTATGTTTTAATGGAGGAGAATGAATCAAACCTGATGAAGACTCACGGTTCTCCCCTTCGATTCTTTTTGTTATCAATTGATTCTCTATCTCCTGCTCTATCTTCTCGTCACCCACCAGCTGGTTGGTCTTCAAGTTACTCCACAATTGCTGGTCTCCTCTAAATCAATCTCTGCATTCCAAACTTTCTGGGCATAACGTTCCTTTCAGCTTCCAATTCAATCTCGGATTTTGGATTGAAATCCAATGCTACCTGCACACAGATTCTGCAAGCCCAATTCTTGACATCGATTGAGTATGGATGTCATCTTCCATCGGTTCTCTCTATAGTGCTCTGGCAGTAGCTTGGAAAGTGCTTCGATTCCATAAAAATACTGGCAAATTAGGAACCCTAATCCAGATTGGCACTCCCATTTCTCCTCAATCGATAAGGAGCATCTTGGATCCCATCTGCTGGCAACCATCACTCTTCGACACATTTTCCATTCTCCCCTTCTAAAAACTACCCTGAGTTCATCCTCAATATGAACCCTTACATGAAAATCATCCCTCCTAAGAAAGAGAACTTAGGGTTTGCAGCTGCTTTCCATGGACTTATCAGATCATTAGCAATGTAAGCATAAACAATGCTCTTCTTCTATAAGTCTCCAATGACACAGTGAATCACAGTCCAACGAAAGGGCTGCTTCGTCTTTTCCAAAACCTTTGAAGTGATCTTGCTTATTGGCGTTCCATTTATCATCTGAATTGATAGTTGCTCAAAATCCACTTCTGAATCTTGATGATGAGAACCACAGATTTACCAGGGAGTGATCGATTGTCAGAAACCCGAGAAGGTCCGCCCCTTTCGAACACCCTTCCTTCCTTCATTCCGCTTCCAAAATTCTTGTCCATCGATTACCAAATATCATAAGTTGTCAAAGTTCAGACCTTCTTTCAGTTTAATGATTTTTTCTGCATTTATGATAATTTAGTCACTCAACTACTAGATATCTAATGCTCGCAAGCTACAAAATCTCTGTATGCATATGCATCAACTTTCCTTTTCGTAGATTGCAGGCTACATTCCCGTCTTTTTCTCTTGTTCTATCAATGCATATAAATGTCCGTCTACATGTTCATGTTCATGTGTGCAACCCACTGAATGAGGCTTTCGGCTGTACAAATTGTATCTTATATTTTTGGTGGATTTATGCTGTTTTTTTAACACTTAAATGGAAAAAGTGATTGTCTTAAGCACTGTAATGTTTGGCGAGTTTTAGTTTGAATAATTATTCTAACTTTGCTATTGTTTTTTATATATGTAGAATGAGAATGTCAGCTATGTTTATTTTGAGTGTCAGAGGTGACAACGTCCAATGCTACAAAGATGGATCATCAATGCACAAGTTGGAGTACAACGTGGGTAATAGTACTTTTAAGGCACAGAAAACAGACCTTGTAGTCTAGGGAGACAAGAAACTGGGTAGGAGCTTCCGCTTTCTGCCAGATGGTCAATGATTTTTGATGAGCTTTTTACTTGGTAAAGGCATTTGCGAATGAATTGGCTGACAAAATGAGTGAGAATACTGTTTTTCTACGTCGTTAATGTCAGATAGGGCTGCTTCTTCTCCCGCAGCAGTGAGAACCAAGCCAGGTTCTTGGTCGAACCAGGTCAAATTGAAGGTTCCATTATGAGCCGAATTGCTTAAAGGCCTAGTTTATTATCCTCAAGTGTTTAATAGCAAAAAAAAAAACTTTAGTGTTTTGGTTTATTTTCTTAAGCTCTCATCGTTCTCCTAGTCCAACTTTCAACTTGCATAGTAACACATTGCCAGCACCTAAATACACCTCATAAAAGTTAAAAAATCTTTATACCTCACATAGTATCCAAGTACACTTTGTTTAAAAATGTGAATCTTAAAATTGTAAAGTTTGCATGAACCCTAAGAGCCCAGCAAACTTGCACTCGTCGCCCTATTTGTTAATGTTCTTTAAATATTAATTAGACTCGTCTTAAAGATGCTTCAAGCAATTCACTTTTGCCCTATTCACACTGAAGGCAATAACTGCGAGATATGGGTCACATATTTGCAATGCTTCCACGATACTATAATATGAAGTAGCGTCCTTGAACTTTATACTGGTACCAGAAAATAATTTTATAGATATGGCCATCGGCATGTTTATGGGTTTGGCTTCATGCATTTTTGCATGCTTGAGAAGGCCAAAGAAATAGTACTTCCTTTGATATAACACTAAGCTTCCTTTAACATTGGTGGGTCAGTTACTGGGAAATAGAATGAAAATTTTCTACATTTATTTCGCCCTTAAAGGGAGAGGGGTCTTCTATTTAACTAGAAGGGTCATTTTGGTCACTTTTAGTCCATAATACATCATCATTTGTTAGGGGCAATTGCAAATAACATGCTACAATGACACAATGCTCATATCATATAATTCCCATCCTCCTCATTCAAGGGTTTTCTGTTGATAAAATTGGACTTCACTCTAAAACTTACCATAATTATTCATTTTTGTGCATTCGCCTTGTTGTGCATTATTTTTGTACGGCTTATGGGTTTGGATTTATGCACTTTCGCACACTTGAAAAGATCAAAGATATATTTTTTTTAATATAACACCAAGCCTCCTTTAACATTGGGTGGCTTCAATTCCTGGGAAATAAAGTGATTTTTTTCCAAGTTACACTTTTGCCCCTTATGGGATAGGGGGCTTCTATTTAGTTAGCATGGTTTTTGTGGTCATTTCTAGTCCATAGCACATGGTCTCTTGTTAGGGGCCATTACATTTAACATTCTTCAATAATGCAATGACACTCATAGCTGACAATTCTCATCCTCCTCATTCAAGGGTTTTTTTTTTTAGATAAACTTAGACTGCGGCCCAAACCTTACCAGAATTATACATTTTTTTTCATTTTTCTTGTTGCACTTTTTTTTGGCAGACTTGGGAAATTGTGCACTGAGGATATATTAAATCAAAATTTTAGTAAACGGAGAGGATTGATGTGAACTCAAATTTTGGCAGTTGGGGTATCCTTTCTTGAGAATATGACAAGAACGGCAATAATGGACAAATTATCAAGCCTCTTTTGTGCAACTTTCATTGGAAGTGTTTAAGTTGTTCTACAAGATTAGTCACTCAAATTGCTCAGGAAGAAATGCACAAATATATTAACTAAATGATTATAAAAGACTGTGCGTAAGCAATGCAAGTGACAGTGCTCAATGAAAGCAATCACACTACATTTCTACATCGAACTATTTGGTAACTGCCGTCTGGCCATTTTAGCTAATTACTAGTTGTGCCCTGGACTATTTCTCCTTTTGTCATTCATCATGTTCTCTGTCGTATCCTTCTTAACCCTGCAGCCACATCCTTCATTTCCATTCTCTCATTTGGAGACTCCCTTGAACACGACAAGCCTATCTCCATGATCGTCACCAGCAGCTCATTCCTAGCAGCTGATGTTTCAGTTGCAGTATTGTTGCTTTCGTTTAGAAGATGGCTATCAATGACATCTAAATCCCCATCAAACTGTTCATCAGTAGGTTTTCTTCTGGTAAACACCTCCAGGAGAAGAATTCCATAGCTGTAGACATCTGCTTTGGCTGATACCTTTCCAGCCATCCCAAATTATAAGTCAACCGCTCAACAATATTAGACATGATTAGCAAGAACAATATAATTGGCTAGTGCTCATCTATGACACAATTGCAATAATTGGTTTTGGCTAGAGGCCTGGAAATTAGTGGACTTAAGATCTATTGAACCTCCAATCCTCCTTTCTCTTGTTGTATTCTCATATATACATCTAAAAAGAATACAAGATTATGATTTAGAACTGAAGTCTTATATATTTATATGATATTCTAGTGCTCTTAAAAGAATTCAAACATGTATCCACTTTTTTTTCTATGGGGCATGTGAAATTTGTTGAGATTCATCAACTGTATGGTGCAGTGATTTCATAACATAAATGCCTAATGAAACTCATCTTACTTCTAATTCTCCTGTGACCTATCTCAATGTTCTCTTAAATGGCTCCTAAATCAAGTGAATTATTCAAAAGTGCCAATTGTTAGCCAGTCTCAAGCCATTAGGTAGAAAGGTATTTACGATTAGGATTCTTTTATGCAAAAAATGAATAAAATTTATAACTTCTGTTAAAAGAAGAAGATCAATTGCAGTCTGTTGAGGACATGAAAACAACACATGTATGTGAGCACAAAACAATGAAAAACTAGCATGCAACACCATAAGCCATAGGAACAATGAATACACTGTCCATGTAAAATAGTTTATCAATGACCTTTACATATAATTGAAATCATTATATAAGTGAAATCAGTGTGCTACCTATGTTACTGATGACACTTTTTCATATTTTTGACCTTCAAAACAGTTTCAATGGTAAAAACTGTAGCCAAAACATTGACTACAACAATGCATTTTTTTGCAATGTTTTAAACAATATAAAATTTAAAAAAAACTTAATCAGATTATTTCAATATAACTAAAAATATATATATAAATATATATATATATATATATATATATATATATATATATATATATATATATAGAAAGAGAGAGAGAGAGAGAGAGTCCACTAGGACTGGCAAACCCACCCACTATCTCTTTGCCCCTCCACTGCTATCCCGCCTTCTCTTCCTCTTTCTCTGGGAAAGCATTATTGAAGAGAAAGAGAGTGTGTTCACACATGCACACTCTCATATGAGAACTCAAAGCCAGGTCACGTTGACTCAAGGAACGTATCAGGCAATTATACTCACACTTCGTGAAACACAAAATTTATAAAAAGACAAAAAAATAAGAGATACATACCTGGCGCAATGTATCATGTGGTTCCGAGAGTGGCTGTAAGAGTAGAATAATTCTGACCAACTAGAATCTTTGCAATGCCAAAATCGCTGACGTATGCAGTCTTGTTCTCATCTAGAAGCACATTACTTGGCTTCAGATCACAATGAACTATATTCTCCAAATAACCATGGTGAAGATATTCTAGAGCACAAGCCACATCAATCATGATATCCAATCTCTGAAAGAGATTCTAGTGATGGCCACCCGAATGTAGACAGACTTCTAGGCCCCCAAGGGGCATGTGTTGAAGAACTAAGGCCTTGAAATCTCTAGTAGAGCAAGACGTAATGACTTTAACGAGGTTTCGATGCCTGATTTGGTGCATAACAGTGCACTCGATGTCAAAACTTTTAGATGATCCCTCAAATAACAAATTAAGGACCTTAACAGCCACTGTCGTTCCATCTGCTAGAATTCCTTTGTACACTGAACCAAAGCATCCATTCCCAAGAAAATTTGCATAAATGAAGTTGCTCATTGCATGCGATAGCTCTGTGAGAAATCAATGGAAGTGTAATTCCTCATAATGTTTCAATGTCATCAGGATGTTTCAACAACCCCTTCTTTCTATAGCATGAGATACCAATGAGTGTGCAAACAATGACAAAAAGTGGCAAGCTTCCAATTGCGCAAGCAGCAATGACTCTAGCCGCATTGCTCTTACTCTGCCTCTTTGTTTTGACTAAGCACAATGGGGCATGGAACTTGGGAGCTCCACATAGTGCATAGTTCCCTAGGAACGACTCAGCAGAAAGGTTTGCAAAATTTCCACCACTTGGAATCTCTCCTTAGATTGAAGGACAAGTCCAAGACGTGGATGTGTTGAAGTTTCTCCAATGATTTTGGTATCTAACCCGAGAGCTTGTTGTGGGAAAGGTCAATAGCCCAATGTTTACCATGTGACAAGTTGTTGAGGAATGTGGCCATCAAATGTGTTGTGAGAGAGGTTCAAATACAACAGCATTTGGAGCTTTGATAATGATGCAGGCAATCTCCACTCAGCATGTTTGTAGAGATATCAATGTAGTCCATCATGGCTAAATTTCTGAGATTCAGAGGGAGGTGACCAGTGAAAGAGTTGTCTTGCAATTTTAGCACAAACAAGTCCAACTCACAAAGACCAGGTGGTAGTGTTGATGACAAATTGTTTGAGCTTACATCCAGCTTTATCAAACTAGTGAGATTGTTTATAGATCTTGAAATTGACCCAATTAGCATGTTGTGTCCAATCGTAAAAGCATACATGCGGACCAACTGTACATTGACAGTGGGATTGGGCCTTCTAATGCATTGTTGTAAAGAAGAAACACCTGTAAGCTGTACATCTATCCTATATTTGGTGGAATGAGCCCTTTTATTTTGTTGGAACTCAAACATAAGGCAATTAACTTGGTCAAGTTGGCTAGGTTCAATGGGATAGTACCTTCAATCTGATTAGAGGAAAGGTCAAGTGTGACAAGGTGGTTTTCAGGTTTCCAATAGAGGCAGGAAGAATGCCGTTCAAAAAGTTATGTGACAAATCTCTAGCATCCGACACCTTGTGAGGGATGTGAGAATGGAGAGCTTGCGGCTGCCAGAGACATTGGTCAACATACTTCTCCCTAGGTAAAGGCGCCTGAGTTGTGACAGACTACCTAATTCTAATGGCATCAGACCACTAAATTTATTGCTTTCTGCAGTAACAACTTGAAGTCTTGTAGCATTAGAAAAGAGAGCCCAGAGAGTTCCATCAAAATTGTTTGCAGCCATATAGAGTTGTTCAAGATTGGGCAGGAAGCGGCCAGCATTTTTTGGGAGATGCCCTATCAGTTGATTGGTCATGAAACTCAAACCCGAAAGAGCAGATAGGTTAAACAAGCTCTCAGGCAGTGAGATTGTTCATTTGCATGCTAAAGGCCATCAAGTGGGTTAGGCTTCCCAACTCAGGAGGAATGTTCCCTGTATCTGATTTTCACCGATATTAAACCTCTTTAGTTTTGTGACATTAGCCAAAGCAACTGGAATAATGCCAATGTTTAAGTACTTGAGTTCTAACAAACTGCCTAAAGACTTTGGGAAGCTTCCATAGAATTGGTTATCTGGTGCTAACAGTATTTGGAGACCTCGACAATGGCTCAGTGTTTGTGGGATCGACCCCTCAAAATGGTTTTTTCTTATGGAAAGTTTTTTTAACAGAGGGAGACGACTAAAATCAACGAGAAGGTGACCATGGAAACTGTCATTCGAGAGATCAAGATCCTGTAAGAAGGAGAGATTGCTGATGTGTGGGGAGATAGTACCTTCAAGTGCCTTTTCGGAGACGTTCAGATCAACGACCCTATTTGAACCACTAGAAAGAGATGTTGGAATTCCAATTTGAAAAACACATTATAAGGGTCTCTGTTGACGAGGGATTTGAAAGACAGCAATGTGAATTGGTCAGTCACGTTGCTCAGAGAAGCAAGGGCAGAGGGCACCTCCCTTTGGCCGAGAAACACAAAAGGTACACAAGTGGATGCGATGACTGACTGGTGGTAGCCATGCATGTCCAATTTTCTATGCAAAACATGCACAAACAGAAGAAGAAGGAAGGTCTTTAATTTATGTATGGATCCACTTCTAGAAAATTTGTGTGTTTCTTTACAAATTGAAGAAGACTCAGGTCTACTGGTTTGGAGCATATTGCTTCACACTTCCAAATCTAGCCGCACGACTAATGGTCAAATCAATGATACTTTTCTTGGCCGCCCTTGTCTTATTTCCCTTCACCAAATTTTCACTCTATTCAGTCCCAAAGCAAAGCTGTCCATTTGAACGTTTTTTAGGACACCCAAAGCTCTGTTTCGACCATAATCACAAAGATTGTTTTTGCCTTTAAATGGATAGGTTTTTTCTCAACGATGAGTTCAAAAAAAAAGATATAAAAATAATGGAAAAATAAGGTACATTTTTTTTAAAAATAAAAAAACTTAAAAGTACGAGAAAAATAAAGTAAACGAGAAACTAATAGGGGCAACATTAAAAAAATAGATAAGAAGTAAATAAAAATTAGAAAGTGGAAACATGCAGTTTGACAATAAAAAAGATTGAAAAAATGCCTACAGCGAAAAAAAGGGAAAATGAGAATAATGCAGAAAAAATTTGTTTTTTTGCTATGGCACATTTTTTTTTCAAAAATGAAACGGCATTTTTTGTCTTTTTATTCAGCTGACTTATTTTCACGCATTTAATGCTTTGTTTTTCCAAAAAAATGTGTTTTTTTTTTGTGACTATGTCAACTTTCTACCTAATTGTATTTGTCATTTATCACAACCAATATAAGTGGTGTTCTCACTAATAAAAAAACATGTGCAACTACTGTGTTTATTGGTTAGTGTGAATACGGGGATCCATATGATAACACCCATACTTTAGTTTTAACCAACATAAATGAAGCAAGGATGGGATCCTGTTGAGTACGTTGTATTTAGCGGACGGGCCATGGATTTTATCAATCAACCGTTTTTTTTTGCTAGTGAAACTATTTCATCAGATTAGCTTGAAATATTGGCTCGAATCAGCCAACAGCGATTAAAACGGACTACTTGGACCCACTTGGATTAGAAACATTTTCTAAAATTATTTTAAGGGCAGAACTAAAATTTTTGAAAATTTAATGGATAAAATTGAAAATTTTAAAAACTTGAGGGTGTGATGGCGTCTGCCAATTCACCTTTCCTTCTACCCCTGTATGCAGAAGAAGGATAGAAACGAAACTGGTTATATGCATCATGCAGAGGAGTGTAAAAAAATCCAAATATTCCTAATAAAGTGAAAAATGGAGGTTTTGGAAAGGACAAAAGGTAATTTATAAAAAATTTTAAAGTCTAAAAGATACACTTCATCATAAAATATTTTTAAAATACTCCAATCTTCCCTCTTTTTTTCATAAGAAGTGTTGGTCCAATTTCACTTGCTTTAGTAGGGGCAGCTCATGTTGCGAGAGCAATGGACCCATGTCCATTTTCCAATTTAGAAGCAACTGGGTAGTTGCCTACACCAGCCCACATGTTTTCCTGAATCGGAAACCCAAGTAAAATTGGAAATATTCCATAGCATCTGCCAATACGAGCAACATATATGAAAATGACAAGTGGTAATTAATCAGTTTTTATACTTTGTTTAACTATGTTTAAAAAGAATCTAATTGTTAATATTTTGTGCTGACTCACAACTACATCATCTAAATCACTGGACTGGAGTTAGGGCAACTTCATCCACTCCTTTCAAAAGCGGATTTTAGTCACACTATTGGCTATTGATTCAAACCACTAACCCATATCATGGTCATCTTATATGTTATGTTAAAAAAAAATTTAGCATTTTTGTTTTCTAATTAAAATCGATGGAAGACCTAGCCTACTCTCTTGGAAAGAATGTGATATCGCTTTCTTATTTCCACACTTTGTGTCTTCGGCATGTTCTTATTTCCACATTCTAATCAACAAGATTGTTTCTTAGCTTAGCAAACATATTTTCAGTATTATGCTTTTTGTCAGTTTTCGACTCTTTATCTTCTTTTTTTTATTTCTATTTTGTTTTTTATGTGGAAGGCAGGGTCTGAGCCACCTCAATTTTTAAAAAAAAATTACATATAAATTTTAGAAAATTTTATTTATTTTATATAAAAATTTGTTATATTTCAGCCCGTATTAAAATTTAGAAACTTTAATCCGGCTCCCTTCATGGAAAATTTCTAGCTCCGCCCCTGGTGGAATGGCTTATTGGACACTATCAATAGAGCAATTCCCACCAATCAGATGACAGATGTTATTAGAATCAGCCTGAATCGGCTCAAATGGCCAACACATCCTTTCCAATAAATGCTCTGCGCACAAGGAGTCATTGCTGGGCTCGAGCTCGAGTCGAGCTGTACAAGATCAGCAAAAGGTCGACTATAGAACAAAATAGTGGAATGGGCTCGACTTGAGCTGTACATGATCTGCAAAAGGTTGACTCAATAGACCAAATCGGGGCTTGATTTGGGCTTGTTCAAGTTCCTTTACGAACTTTAATTAAAAAAAAAAAAGATAAGCTAAATTAAAGAAAATAGAGTCAAATTCATGTAACTTGAACTCGACTCATTTATAAGCTTGTGTTATCAAATCGAGCATAATTGAACAAGCTCGAGCCAAACTTGAGTTGGCTTGACTAATTGTACAGCCCTATCTAGTTCCAAAGAATTTCAGCACTACTCAACTATTCGGGGTCAGGAAGTTAAGGGTTTGTGTCTGCTCAAGAAGAGAAAGAAACCAGGAACAAGTTATGTTCCACCTTTTCCTGTTTCAAAAGAATATTTCTTTTACTCGGCAACTGTGAGACGGCAAAGCGTATATACTTGTGTTTTTATGTTAGTATAAACAGCGAAGGCACTTATCTTTTCAAATAAATTGATAGGAAAATTTGAAAGTTTATCTAAAGATATGGGGATAAGAAGAAATACAAAATGTTTGCACTGTTCACTAAGAGTAAACTTCTGCTACTTACTAAATAGCTTACGTATAATTATTAAGATGAAAAGACTAAAAGTAGTTTCCATATAAACAAATTAATCAGCTCATTAATTTCCATTATCAGTCACCATGACGACACCAAATAACATACATACATGGTTCACTATGTCCCAACTAGTTATGCCCTTTTATTCATACATAAAAGATTAAAAGATTAAAATTGATGTTTCTTTCCTTAATTATAGAATTATTAGGTGAGAAAAGATAGGCGAGCGTACATGTTTGTTTAAAGGGTACTAAATTTATATATATTTGAGTTTATCATGGTACAACTGTGTGGTTTTCATAATAACGAAAGGTAGGTGTATTTTTGTGAGTTATCAGATGCTTCCTGGTGGTACTAGGAATTCAACATTCTGTATCTTGGACTCGGTCTGGTTGGACTTCAACCCAACCCTTTGTTGACCTTACCAACATCAAGAAACAGCATCAATTTGGTCTTGCGAATCCACTTTGATTAGGTATGTAAATGGATTTACTATGTTCAACTACCACATGACCTGATTGTGGAACCATTTTTGTTGCAGAAATTTGGAGCAAACAGGTTTAGATTGGTCATGCGCTTTCATAAGTGAATGAGAACGGGAGTCCAATGTTCTAATGGCATCCAATAAGGATGTGAATTGATACATATACAGATGAATGTCGAATCTGAATTGGTTTCTAAATTAGGATTGGATATAAATACCCAACCGACCTTATATGACGTATAAGATTGAAGAAAAATGGAACTACATTAGCCAATAAATGTCATATATGTTACCAAGTGGAAAAACTTTTACTGTTTAACTCACATTTTGCTAAAAGAAAGTTTTCTATCTGGGTGTTGGGAAACACAATAATAAGTCAGAAGCAAAAGAAGGTCCCTTGTTTTCCAAATAAATGTAAAGGATTGGTTTATTTTTGTCATTCTTCCAAAGGGGAGGCCTTCCATCATATCGTTTAAAGCCTGGCGACCACCTCCTTCATGTCCATTCTCTCAGTCGGCGATTTCCTTGAACACAACAACCCTGTCTCCATGATCAAGACAAGAAGCTCATTTGGAACAGTTTCACTGTTATTTTGCTTCAGAAGATGGCCTTCGGCGACATGATCTGAAATAGTTTCACACTTATTTTGCTTCAGAAGATGACCATCGATGACATCTGAATTTGCAAGCAGAAACGGTTCAGCCACCCACTGCCTCAAAGTAAAGTCCCCATTAAAATGTTCATTGGTAGGCTTTCTTCTGGTAAACACCTCAAGCAGAAGAATCCCATAGCTGTAGATGTCTGCTTTGGTTGACACCTTTCCAGCCATCCTGAATTCTAATTCATCCAATCAACAAGGTCAGACATGATCCTGGCAATATTAGTAGACAATGAACATTGTCGTTAATGAGATGGCTTCAAAATAAAGAAAGCAGTGCAAAAAATTAGGACTAATTATTTTGTTTTGATTTATGGTGTACATGAAACTCTATTTTTTGTTTCCATGCATTTATAAGGAGGAAGTGAAATTTTAGTAAGGAAAGAAACATATTCAAAAGGTAAACTTGCTGGCATTCGTGTGTGTATGAATAATTAGGTTCAATATTCAGTATTTTAGTTGGATTCAGGCTCATATTCAAATGCAAAATAGCATAGTCATCATCCCCATTAATTTCACATATTAATCTGATTTTTCTCTTTTTCGTAATAAAATCCAGTTAATCTGTTGTCAACGGGTTGGTCATGTAAAATTAAAGCTTGATATTTGGAAATTATGGATGTTGATAGAACTTCTTTCCATGGTAAGCAGGACCAAGTAGTCTAAGTAGCAGTTCAAGCATAGAATTTATGATAGGACAAAGAGTTGGTACCTGGCGCAATGTATCCGGTGGTTCCAAGTGTACTTGTAAGAGCTGAAGATTTGTGACCAACTAACATCTGTGCAATGCCAAAGTCACCAACATGTGCTGTCATGTTCTCATCTAGGAGCACATTACTTGGCTTTAGATCACAATGATCTATAGTCTCCCAACAACCATGGTGAAGATATTCTAGAGCACAAGCAACGTCAATCATGATATCCAATCTTTGGAAGAGATTCAAGTGATGGCCACCTGAATGTAGACAGATTCTAGGCTCCCAAGGGGCATGTATTGGAGAACTAAAGCCTTGAAATTTGCACTGGTGCAAGATGTGATGACTCTGAGAAGGTTTCGGTGTCTAATTAACAGCCACCGTTGTTCCATCCACCAAAATTCCTTCATACACTGAACCAAAGCTTCCACTGCCCAGAAAATTTGCATCGCTGAAGTTGTTTGTCGCTTGAGATAACATTCTATATATAATCACTGGGAGGGTAATTCCACGAAATCTTTCAACCTCATGATAATGTCTCTCCAACCCCCTCTTTCTATATTTTGCACGTTTTTTTGAAAAAAAACATTAAAAACAAAAAAACATGTTTTTAATTCATTTTTAACACGTTTTTTCACTTTTTCAGTTTTTTTAATGCCAAACAGTTTTTTTTTATTTTCTATTTTTATTTGATGCAAATTCTATTTATCTTGTGATGTTTGTGCTATTAGTTTCACACTTATTTTATTTTTCTCCCATTTTTAATTTTAAATTTTTTTAAAATTAATCTTGTCATTTAAAAGCCCGAGACATTATTTTGTAACTATGGTTTGAACTTTGAAGCTTAGACCATAATGAACAGTAGCTTTTACGAATCTTAATATTCTCTTGACAGCTCCAAATCTGGATCTAAAACTGAGCTCTAGATCAAAACCTAAGCCTTTGATCCAAAATCAGATCCAAATTCAAAGTTTTATATCCAAAGTAGAACCTTAGATCTAGATCCAAATCTAAATCCAAGACCCAGATCTAAAATTCTGCCCTAGATCCAAAGAGAGGTTTAAAAATTCATAATTAGACTCAAGAATTAAAATTGGGCCCAAAATAGGAAAATGGATTCAGAAAATCGCCCACAGGTCTAGATTAGATAAGAAAAACTAATAATCTAGATTAAAAAAATATTTGAGGCTCAAATGTTTGAAATTGAACCCAAGAATCAATTCCCAACATCATTCGCAAGCTCCCCCTCGCTTTTCACTTTGACTCAGCTTCGTAAAATTCAAACCTGGATGTACAATCTTTATTTCAAGCCAAAGCACCTATCCAATCCATGATCCAACCTTCAACATCGATCTGGGCCCTTCCCATTCAAGGAAACTAGATCCAGATCAAAAATGAACCTGGAATCATAAAAAACGGAGCCAAACCCGTTTTATAAAAGGAATATTTTACCTCTTAAAAGAATTACATATTTTTGTTGTTAAAATTTTACTTTTTTTAGGGTGGGACCTACCTAGGGATGGCAGAGGGCAAAGGCCACCCTCAAGTTGCCCCCATGCGCCAAGTTTTGGCAGCACTTGTTGCACTGCCTAGAGCACTTGGTGCGCTACTAAGTGCTCTGGCGAAGGGTGCAGGGTGCTGTCTTGCACTCTGGCTTAGGGTGCACGGTGCTTTCGGGTGCTATGGTTGAGAGTGCACGGCCGCACCAAGCGCTCTGTCAACTCCCTCCAAAAGGTGTTTGCAGGACCAAGGGCTAATATCCACAAGTCAAAACCTATAAAAGAAACTAAAAATAAAAATAATTCAGAAAATGAAAAATTCCTAAGAAACCTTGAGAAATTAAAACTCCTTCAAATGTTGAATTTTGGCTTTATAAATACCCCCACATCTTGATCCTTGGTTATAAGCAACCTTTGAGGAACTCCTTGAGCCCTATAACTAAGAGCTTGGAATCTCTCTTCCTTCACCAATTCTTCTTTCGCTCTTCCAACGCTTTGTTATCTTCAACCAGTGGAAAGGAGAGCACATAGGAGACCCTTGGAAGCTTCTTCAATAAGTCAGAGTTCTCATTTTGGAAGTTTCATTGTTCCATAAAAGTAATGGACTCATCTCTTCTTGAACTATACCATCTCGAGGCATGTAGTTTCAATTTCTCTTGCTCTTCCCTTCATCATCTCCCCATGGCCATGCAAGAGAGTTCTTGAAATTTCTTATTCAGAGCCAAGAGCCACTCTTAAATGCAATGGGAGCATGAGCAATGTGATGCCAAGTCTTGTTTATTTGATCAACTCAAATAGGCATGATATGTTTTTTTTTCTTCTATTGAATGTATGCATTTGTTGTATCTCTACTAATCGATAATGTGCATGTATGGCTAGTTGATTTTTCTTTTCATAGATGGATGAGATCTTGTGGTGAGATTTTTTATTTTTATATTGATTTTTGAGGTTGGGTATTGTCAAACTCAGGAAAAACAAGATGTTAAACTGCATTTTCATATTATCGCTATGATTAGTTTTGACATCTTTCAAATCCTCATTCCCTTGATAACATAACTATTGATTGTCCAATTAGTAGTATTAAAAGAGTGATCCACCTTTAAAAGAGTGTCTTTCTATCAGGTTTGAAGCACAAAAAGAGTAAATGAAATACATTTACATAAGAGTAAATGAAATATTTTTAATTTTGTCTATATATATATGTGTGTATATATATATTATTTTCTAAAAAATTTCAAATTAGGTCCTCCGTCCATGAGCCCAAGTTGTTCTTCTCTTGTCCACATAAAAATATTGAAGTTGAAAATTTTCAAAATTATATCCTTAATCTTAATTTCTATGTTAAAATAAAAAGTGGTGTTAAAATATCACGTTATTAGATCATTTTTCTTTCTTCTTTTACTCGCCCTTTCTCATGTTTCTTTTTTTTCTCTTAGAATCTTTATATCTCTCTGATTATTCTCTTAAAATCTCCCTTTGCTAATCTTCCTTTCTCTATTTCTTTTCTCTCCCTTAAAAATCTGGACATTTCTCTCGCTCTCATTTTTTCTTAAAATCTTTTGCTATTCTACAAGTTTTTCTCTCTTTATTTCTTTTCTCTCTTTTCAAAATCTTTATCTCTCTCTCCCTCTCACACACATTTTTCTCTTAAACTCCCTTGCTCTTCTACTAGTTTTCTTATCTCTTTAAAATATCTATATCTCTCTCTCACTCTCTCATTTTTCTCTGAAAATCTCTTGCTCTTCTACTAGTTTTTCTCTTAAAATCTCTTTCTTTTCTACTAGTTTTTTGCTTTATTTCTTTTCACTCACTTATAAATCTTTATTTATCTCTTTTAATTTTCCCTTAAAATCACTTGCACTTTTATTAGTTTTTCTTTGTCTTTATTTTCTCTCTCTAAAAAATCTTTATTTCTCCCTCTCTAACTGTTCCATTAAATGAAATATTTTCCTTTAGAAAGAATTTCCTTCCTTCGTTTTACAAAGCTTTAACTTTTTTACCAAATACCACAGGCCACATAGAGGTTGAAGATCATGTTTGGGCGAATATGAAGTGCATGGGGAATGAACATAGCCATAAAATTAGTTACCCATGAGAAAGGTTTCGGAATGGCCAAGGCTCGTATTGACGGGCAAGTTCTTTTTTTTCTATTTTGAAAATAAAAATTATTTTTAATACACTTCAAAAACAAAACCTAAACAAATTTTGGGATGAAAACAACCTTAGTTGCACAGAAGGCAATATCTGGCTGGGTGAGGGACACATATTGCAATGCTCCCACAATATTTCAATATAAATTAGCATCCTTAAACGTCAAACTTTTACCAGCAAATAATTTTATGAATGTGGCCATCGGCGTGTTCATGGGTTTGGCTTCATGCATTTTTGTATGCTTGAAATGATTGAAGTTATTACTTTCTTTGATATAACAGCATGCTTCATCTTAACATTGGTGGATTCACTTCCTAGGAAATAGAATGAAGATTTTCCAAGTTTCACTTTTGCTTGTAGGGGGAAGGGTCTTCCATTTAACTAACAGGGTCATTTGGATGACTTACATGCTCCAAGAACACAATGATGCTCACAGCATATAATTCTCATCCTCCTCAATAAGGGCTTTTCTTTTGATAACATTGGACATCAGTGCAAAACATACTGGAATTGTGCATTTTTATTCACTCTTCTTGTTGTACATTTTTTTGGTAGGTTTAAGAAATTGTGCTGAGGATATAGTACATCAAACTTTTAGAAAATTGAAAGGATTTATGTGAACTATGGCTATAGTGGTGTGCTTACTTAGAACAAAGCACAATAATGGACAAAGTTTCAAGCCTTTTTCACGTAACTTGCACTGGAAATGTGAGTTGTTCTAAAAGATTGGTCACCCAAATGCCTTAGGAATAGAACACACAAGCATATTAAGCATATCTTTATTAAGTCCTATATGCAACTGTAATTGAGCAATGCAAGTGAGAGCTCTAAATGAAAGCAATCAAACTACATTTCCACATCCAACTATTTTAGCCAATGGCTGGTTGTGCCCTGGAATTAAATCTCTTTGTATCTCTGGATGTATTTGAATTATCCTTCTACCATTCTTGTCTTTTGTCGTATCGTTCTCAGCCCTACAACCACTTCCTTCACGTCCATTCTCTCATTTGGAGACACCGTTGAACATGACAAGCCTATCTCCATGATCATCACCAGCAGCTCATTCATAACAGCTAATCTTTCAGTTGGAGTAGTGTTGCTTTCATTCAAAAGATGGCTGTCAATGACATATGAAATTGCAACAGGAAATGCTTCAGCCACCCATTTTCTCAAACTAAAATCCCCATCAAACTGTTCATCAGTAGACTTTCTTCCTGTAAACACCTCAAGGAGGAGAACTCTGTAGCTGTAGACATCAGCTTTGGTTGACACCTTTCCAGCCATCCCAAATTTTAATTGTCTAATGCTCATCTATGACACAATTGCACTAATTGGTTTTGGGCAAGAGGCCTGGAAATTAATGGACTCAAGATCAATTAAACCACCAATCCTGCCTTTCTCTTGTTGTATTCTCATATATACATCTAAAAAAAATGCAAGATTATGATTTAGAACTAGACATGGTTATTGGACCCGGGTCCAAGCCCGCATGATAATATATGGGGCCAGCCCAGGTCAGCCAGGGGGGCCAATCTGTCCCGATAACTTTTAAATATTAATTTTATTTTATTAATTACAAATAAACTGTTATTTAAAATATATTTTACATTCAAAATTTTTATTTTATATCTATTTTTTTTTATGTAATCGACCAGGGCTTGGGTTTGGATTTCGGACATCAGGCCGGCCTAGACCGGTTCTTATCTGGTCGGGATGGCCTGATGCGCAGGTGTATTTAGAACTGAAGTCTTATATATATGATATTCAAGTGCTCTTAAAAGAATTCAAACATATATCCAGATCTTTTCTATGGGGCATGTGAGATTTGTTGAGTTTCATTAATTGTACGGCACAGTGATTACAGAACATAAAAGCCTAATTAAACTCATCTTCCTACTAATTCACTTGTGACCAATCTCAAGGTTCCTTAAATGTCTCCTAAATCGAGTGAATTATTCAGTAGTGCCGATTGTTAGCCTGTCTTAAGCCATTAGGTAGAAAGGTATTTACGATTAGGGTTCTTTTATACAAGAAAGGAAAAAAAGTTTACAACTTTTGTTAAAAGAAAAAAAACAATTGAAGATTCTTGTTTGTTGAGGACATGCAAACAACAGATGTGTACTTGAGCACAAAACAATGCAAAAATTAGCATGCAACACCATAGGCCATACGAACAACGAATGCATTGTCCATGTAAAATAGTTTATCAATGACCTTTAACATTATTGAGCTAGGAACCACTTGTGCATGCCTTTATGTGTGAACAACCAAATCATGATGATTAGATCGATCATGGGTGTTTTCACATCAATTAATATATTTATTCATGTTATATTGCAAACCACAAAAAAGCATAATTAGTTAAACCACATAAGTCAGGACCAAATATTATATATATATGGTTGCCAAATATTATATTTATTCATGTTATATTGCAAACACTTTTTCTTATTCTCTGACCCTAAAAGCAGTCTCAATGCTAAAAATGGTTGCAAAACATTGACTATCATCAATGCATTTTTTGCAATGTTTTGAACAATACAAAATTAAAAAAAAAAGCTTAGTCAGCTGATTTCAATATAAATAAATAAATAAATGAATATATATATATATATATTTATATATATATAGAGAGAGAGAGAGAGTCCACTTGGACTGGCAAACCCACCCACTCTCTCGTTGTCTCTCTTCATGCGATCCCACCTTCCCTCCCACTTTCTCTGTGAGAGCATTATTGAAGAGAAAGAGAGTGTGTTTACACATGCACAACACTCAAGAAACGGTTCAGGCAATTATACACACACTTTGAGAAACACAAAATTCATAAAATGACAAAAAATAAATTGATAGTACGTACCTGGTGCACTGTATCCAGTGGTTCCAAGAGTGGCTGTAAGAGTAGAAGAATTCAGACCAACTAGAATCTTTGCAATGCCTAAATCACTCACGTATGCTGTCATGTTCTCATCTGGAAACACATTACTTGGCTTTAGATCACAATGAACTATAGTCTCTAAGTAACCATGGTGAAGATATTATAGAGTACAAGCCACATCAATCATGATATCCAATCTCTCAAAGAGATTCAAATGATGGCCACCCGAATGTAGACAGACTTCCAGGCTACCAAGGGGCATGTATTGGAGAACTAAAGCATTGAAATCTCTACTAGAGCAAGACGTAATGACTTTAATGAGGTTTCGGTACCTGATTTGGCACATGACAGTGCACTCGATATCAAAACTTTTAGATGCTCCTTCAAATAACAAATTAAGGACCTTAACAGCCACTATCGTTCCATCTACTAGATTTTCTTTGTATGTTGAACCAAAGCTTCCATTCCCAATAAAATTTGCATTATTGAAGTTCCTTGTCTAATTCAATAGCTCTTTGTGAGAAATCACTGGAAGTGTAATTCCTCAAAATCTTTCAGTGTCATCATGATTTTTCAACAACCACCTCTTCCTATAGCATGAGATACCAATGACTGTGCAAACAATGACCAAAAGTGCTGGGCCCCCAATTGCGCAAGTGGCAATGACTCTTGCTGCATTGCTCTTACTTTGCCTCTCTGTTTTGTCTAAGCACAATGGGACATGGAATTTGGGAGCTCCACATAGTGCATAATTCTCTAGGAAGGACTCGGCAGATAGGTTTGCAAACTTTCCACCACTTGGAATCTGACATTCCAATAGATTGAAGGACAAGTCCAAGACCTGGATGTGTTGAAGTTTCTCCAAGGACTTTGGTATCTCACCGGAAAGCATGTTATGGGAAAGGTCAATAATGTCAAGGTTTAGCATGTGATCAAGTTGTTCAGGAATGTGGCCATCAAATGTGTTCCGAGAGAGATTCAAATAGTCTAGCATTTGGAGCTTTGATAGTGATGCAGGCAACTCTCCACTCAGCTTGTTTGCAGAGATATCCATGCTTATCATCGTGCAAAATTCCCGAGACCCAGAGGCAGGTGACCAGTGAAGGAGTTGTCTTGCAAGTACAGCTCCAACAAGTCATTCAACTCACAAAGACTAGGCGGTAGTGTTGATAACAAATTGTTTAAGCTTAGATCTAGGGCTCGCAAACTAGTGAGATTGTTGATAAAGCTTGAAATTGACGCAATTAGCATGTTGTGTTCAATATAAAACTTAACTTGCGGACCAACTGGTAGATTGGTAGTGGGATTGGGCCTTCTAATGCATTGGTATCAAAAAACAACACCTGTAAGCTGCGCATCTGTCCTATATTTGGTGGAATGATCCCTTTTATTTTCTTGAAAGTTAAATCTAAGGAAATTAACTTGGTCAAGTTGGCTAAGGCCAACGCGATAGTACCTTCAATCAGATTGGAGGAAAGGTGAAGTTTCTACAAGGTGGTTGTCAGGTTTCCAATAGATGTAGGAAGAATGCTGTTCAAAAGGTTTTGTGATAGATCAACGTCCTCTAGCAGTTGACAGTTGGTGAAGGATGTGAAAATGGAGAGCTCATGGTTTCCTGGGACATTGGTCAACATATTGCTGTAGAGGTAATTCTATTGGTATCGGACCACTGAATTTATTGTGCCCTGCATTTATAGTTTGGAGACTAGTAGCATTGGAAAAAGAAGGTGGGAAAGGGCCATCAAAATTGTTGTCACTCATTGCAAGAGATTGGAGATTGGGCAGGAAGTGGCCAACATCTTTAGGGAGATGCCCTGTTAGTTGATTGGTCATGAAACTCAAAGGCTGAACAGCGGATAGGTTAAACAAGCTGTCTGGCAGTGTACCAGTGAGATTGTTCTTTTCCACACTAAGGAATTGCAAGCGGGTTATGCTTACCAACTCAGAAGGAATGTTCCCATGAATATGATTTTGACCAATATTAAGGTGCTCCAGCTTTGAGAGGTTGGCGAAAGCGACTGGAATGGTGCCTGTGAGCTTGTTATCATAAAGATTTAGGAACTTGAGTTCCTGCAGAATGCCTAAGGACTCCGGAATGCTTCCATAGAATTCATTTTTTGCTGCAAAAAACACTTGGAGATTGTGCAGGAAGTGGCCAACATCTTTAGGGAGATGCCCTGTTCGTTTATTGGTCATGAAACTCGAAACCTGAAGAGTGGTTATGCTTCCCAACTCCCAAGGAATATTTCCATGCATATGATTTTGACCAATATTAAGGTGCTCCAGCTTTGAGAGGTTTGCAAAAGTGACTGGAATGGTGCGTGTGAGCTGTTATCATAAAGATTTAGGAGCTTGAGTTCTGGAAGACTGCCTAAGAACTCCAGAATGCTTCCATAGAATTCGTTTTCTGCTGCAAAAAGCACTTGGAGGCAGCTAAAATCAATGGGAAGATGACCGTGGACGTTATCTTTAGAGAGATCAAGAACCTGTAAGAGGGAGAGATTGCTGATGTATGGGGAGAGAGTACCTTCAAGTGCCATGACATTGAGATTGAGACCATGGACCCTTTGTGAACCAGGACTGCATGAAACTCCATTCCACTCATAGAAGGAGATATTGAAATTCCAATTTGATAACACATTATAAGGGTCATTAGTGACAAGGGATTTGAAAGACAGCAACACGAATTGATCAATCACGTTGCTCAGAGAAACAAGCACTGAGGGCGTCTCCCTTTGGCCCAGAACCACAGTCGAGGTGAAGGAGAAACACAAAAGAAGGCCAAGTAGCTGAGGCAACCGACTGGTGGTAACCATGCCTGTCCAATTGGTTATGCAGAACATGGATGAGCAGCCACTTCTAGAAAATTTGTCCTTTTTTTTTTCAAGTACTAGAAGGCTCGGGTCTTACCGCTGATGATTACATCAATGAGACTCTTTCTTGTTTCCCTTTATCAATTTCAACTCTATTCAATCCCAAATCAAAGTTGTCAATTGAACTTCATTTTTCTCTAGATAGTTATAGATATGCTTTCTGCCTTTTAAAAGGTGATGTTTTTTATCATATAATATGGTTAGAATGAAAAAAAAAGTGGTAAATTTTAAAAGAATTTGAGTAAAACATAAAAATTAAGGGAAAATAAGATGAATGGTAGGCAATTTAAAAAAATAAATAGATGAGAAACAAATAAAAATTAGAAGTTGAAGACTAGCAGTTTAGCAATAAAAAAGTATGAAAAATGTCTAAAATGAAAAAAGGGAAAAATGCAATCGGTTGCTAGGCAGATTAGTCATGAAAATCTAATCAAGCAACGTAGTAGTTGCAAACATTTTCATAACTGACGAGAACCACCACTTACATATAGGTTGTCAGAGATGACAACCAAAATTAGGTAGTAAATATAATCATAAAAATCTCATCTTGTTTTTTTTTTCTGAAAAAACAGTGATCAAACACCACAAACAAGTTGGCTGAATAAAACGGCAAAAAGATATATTTTTTTAAAAGAATATCAAAACAAAAAACGTGGTTTTCCTATCTTTTTCACATTTTTTCAATTTTTTCAATTGTTTTAAAAAGTTACCATTTTTCTTTTGCATGTTTTGCTTTTTATTTTTCATGTTTGCCATGTTATACGATAGAAAGACCTCCCATAATGAACAATGAACATGAAAATAATGAGCTTCCTAAATGTTGTTTGTCACATTCTGGCCTGTACATGACTACAAAAATTCAATCACGCAATTAGTATGCTCATATCTTGCTTCATGCCAGTAATGAAACCTGGTGATTGGTCATACAGATTATATATGATAATTAATCACTGAGTTGATCTGAGCATCACATACAGATTCTAGTATTTGGATCCCTATGTTACTGGAATGACAACAATCCAGCATCCATAAGTTAGAGTACATAAATAAGCAATTATTTCACATAAGACTGTAAAAATATCACAATATCATTTAAATGTATTGACCTGAGCAACTTAAACATGTTATCCAGGTGAAAGAATCCATGATCAAAGATGCATGCTAGAAGCTCTAGGAACAAAGCAGGAACTAAGGGTCGTCTGGTAATCACAACCATATAATTACAAGCGAAAAACATGCTAGAAAATGAAAACAGTTAATATCCCTGTCTATTGTTACCATAATTTATCATTTAGCTTTGAAAAGGCCAACCAAGATGCGACCGACAAGCTTATAATGGAAAGAAGATTCCCAGCTTGTCCAATTGGCAAAGATAAGCCGACTGACTGAGACATTGTCCTATCAAATCACACACCTAAACCCCCAACTAGGAAAACTATATGTAGAATATTTCCTTCAATTTTCAAACTAGGAATAAGGATGGATTTCTTTTTCATGTTGCATTGGACACGTATCCTGATACTATATATATATATATATATATATATATATATATATATATATATATATAGAAAATGAGCTTGTGATGTTGAAAAATACAAATAAATCGAATTCTCTGACATGATAAAGCTGAGACCTTTGTTATTTGAATCATTAGAAAAAATTAATATGTACATGAAAAAAAAGCTACGTTTTTTAGTTGATGCATTTTGAGGCACATAAAGTCTAGTGACTTGAATTGGTTTGTCGAAAATATCTTCAAATAGGGAAGGCTAGACGACACTGTAGATGGCGGACACATGGACCGATTTTATCAGCTAACATGATTTGTCAATTCAACTCTTTCTTATGTTTTTCTTTCATTTGACCATACCACAGAGTAAACTTAACTTTCAAGGTGTGTGCATGGGTATATTTTACAAGAACAATACCTAATTAAACAAAATCAGTGACGGTGGTGAGGTTCTACAGCATGTACATCAAGCTGGCTCAATCGGAATTCGTTTTTTTAATAATTTTTTTAAAAACATATATATTATATATTTTTCAAGAAATATATATAAATATAATTAAAATCAATTAAAAATTATGGAGCCCGAGCTGGCCCGATGCCACCCTTACTTGCTTTGGCATTGAAGGTAATATATATAAATATAATTTAAAAATATATATATATCTGTCATAATATTTAAGGACAGATTCATGGAATGTTGTAACATAATATTACATAAATTTGTCTAATATTTGGGACAGATATATGGAACAATTACATATTGTTATTGTTGCCAAAGGGACCCAAGATCAAGATAAGACATAAGCATATGCATAGGCAAGTTACAATGTACGTATTTTCACCCATCTCTATTGGTGGAGAAAAAAAGCCCCGTCAGAGGTAAGGAGTCTTCTTGTAGTGGCCGCTATGACCATCGCTGATATCTTTGGCCGAGTAAAGGCTGCTCAAGCCATTACAGTTCCAAGAAAATGATCAAGTAAGATTATTTTGAGTGATAAACAAAATCAAGTTAGAATGCATGGAGAATTAAAATGAAAAAATAACCTGTGAAAGTCCAACAAAGAGAACTTTAGATTTTGTCATTGAATGGATATGGTCAATGATAGTCGAAGGGTCATATAGTCAATGTATTTGAGTTTAATTGGACATCTGACCAAACCAGTTCAAGAAATATCGGATATGGAAAAAAATTTAATATCCGATTAAGAAATTGGATTGGATTCAGATTTAAGAAACGACGTCTGACTGGATTCAGATTCAGATTTGGATGTACATATATATCCAATTGGATTTGGATTCAGATTCAGATCCATAATGCATTTAATTTTCAATAAAAATCTTATATTCAAGTGCCCTTACATTTTGAAAATCAGCCAGAATTGATTCAGAATTCGAATTCAGATCGTGATATTGGATTTTAGATTCATGGTTTGTCTTCGAATCAGAATTTGAATATGGATATGTGAATATCCAAAAAAACAGATATAGTTCAAGATTTATCTTATTTGAATCTAATACAATAACATCCCTACTCCCAACTCTAATCCAAGGACTCCAAAAGACAATAAATAACAAAAGATACAAAGCCCTTAAATTATTCCCTACTGGCCTGCAAGTGTCATACAACAGAGATAGCTAATAAGAAACTTTGGTAGATAAACAAAATTAAAAACTCCATCATATACGTATGTGTGTATGTATGTGTGTGTGTGTGTGTCTATATATATATATATATATATATATATATATATATATATATATATATATATATATATATATATATATATATATATATATATATATATATATATATATATATATATATATATATATATATATATATATGATAGTCATAGAAAATACGTTTTTTTTTTAAAATGAATAAATGCGATAAATTAAATGTCCGTTTAAAACTTAAAAAAACAATGTTTTTTTCAAAAAAACGTTAAAAATGAAAAAAAACATTTTAACCTGTTTTTAACGTTTTCTCGTGTTTTTCACTTTTTTCATTTGTTTCATTTTTTTAATGCCAAACAGTTTTTTTTTTATTTGTTGCAAATCTACTTATCTTTTAATGTTTATGTTACTGGTTTCTCACTTATTTTACTTTCTGCTCGTTTTTAGTTTTTTAAAATTTTTAAAAATTTACCATATTTTTCTACTTTTTTCAAGTGTGCTGTATTATACCCGAGAATAACCTCGCTAATTATTATATATATATATATATATATATATATATATATATATGGCAGATTTTGTATTTAAAAAATAGCAGATTATAAACTTTTGACGAACTCTTTGCAGAGGCTGCTAACAGTAAAAATGCTAGTTCTTTCTTATAAATCCTGTTTCACTTCTTATTTGGCTTGGTAATCAACCGATCAACCTTGGTCAAAGCATGTAAATTTAAATAGTGAAAGAAAGGAAAGAAAATTTGATAGAAGTAATTAAGAATGTCAAATTTATTCATGTCATCTCGTATTGTTAGATGTCATATGCAGAGTCTGGACGATGCGAAATGTACATTTTATTGCACTAAAGAAAAAAGATTTCACTGCTGCAAGTAATATAGGGACCTTCAAAAGTCATAAGAAGAGCTAAGACACTAAATCTAAAACTCTGAATTGATAGGCCACCAAAAGTTTCAAGGAATCCCATCAATTTGGAAACTCAGTCATAGTTATAACAGCAAAAATATAATTATCAAACTTTTTACTTACTAAACTTTCAAAAAACCAAAATTTTTAACAATTGCTAATAATGTGACGTTTGGAAAACTTGAGCATGTAGAAAAAAGATCAAAATTTTGACTTTTCCATGGATTTGCAGAAATTTTCAAAACTTCTTTTCCTTTTTTTTTTGCAAAGTATTGTCTCAACCAATTTCTTGACCACAGTTTTCAAATCTCAAAGACTGATTGAAATGTTCCAATGCAAAAGTTCTTAATTTTTGTCTCCCATATATGGGCATGGGTGTTCCTAAGTTTGAGACGACAAGGGCAATGATCAATAACACAAGTTCATCAGAGAAGAAAAAGAATAATCCAAACATATTCTCTAAGAGAGACCTCCACAACACAGGAAGCCCTGGCACAGGTTGATCTGAATCTGTATCGGATCCGATACTTATATATATCAGAATCTGAATCTGAATCTAGTCGGATGTTATTTCTTAAATACGAAGACATCTATTTCTTAGAGATTAATTTTTTTCCATATCTGTTTTTTTTTTTTTTGAACGGTTCAATTGGGCATGCGATTGAGATGTAAAATGACATTTAAAGTCCATCCATCTTACCAAGTGAAATACGAGGCAGTTCCAATTCTTTTGCTTCCATTACATGGAAAGGCATGATATCTAGATAAAAGGTAGAAACAGAGAGAGAACATATAATTAAGTGACAAATTGTCAATGATTTTGCAAAAATTATCAAAAACAATAAAGGAATACAGAAAACGTATAAGAGAAAGGGAGGAAGGGGGTGGTGGGATTCAAGAAGGAGTTGGAGTTGGTAAGGCGATGTTGGTCAGGATAATGCTCCCGATAAGGCTCGGACGCTCCTTTAAGCCAAAACTCCCTTCGAGTGGATCCATTAGCGCCACAAAGACGGGTAGCCTTTGCTTGTTGAACGCCACGTCAGCATTGGGATTGATAACCACATCCACCATCACCTCGAATTCCTCTATTGAGGCATTACCTTCTTTTCCTATTCGCTTGACACCACTTTTTGAGGTGTGCTTAATCCTTGAGCGCTCACCCTAGGCCTACTGACCTGCCCAAATGCAGAAGACACGAATCAATTTCTTGAAAATGTCACCGGTTTCATAATTTGTCGTGAAGTTTGAATGGTTATCATGCTTCAGTAGGCCTAGTAACAACAGTATTTTCTTAAGCCATACCTCGGGCTTGTTCCTCTGAGGCACCGCCACAGCTCCTACTTCCCGTGTGCAAACTGCAACCGCATAGGCATCAGAATAAACTATTAGAACCACATTTCACATATGCTAGTGCAGATATAACTAAGCAAATGCATGCACACTCTACCAGCCTCCTATGGAAGAAGTGTTAAAACATGGAAAAAGAAAAAAAAAACTCACACATGTACCTGGTTCGGCATTTTGGTGTTTGCATCCATGGTAAAGAAAGTTCTCTCTTTATTCATTCTCTGATGTTCTTGAGAGAAGATGGACTCTCAATATATAGAGTACAGGCCAGACCATTTTAGGTAAGATAATCACGCAGGAATCCTGCGTGATAAACAAAGTGTAAAAAAGGGATCAGATCTCTTATCAGGATCTGTTATTGTTATGCAAACTTCATTTTCGGTGGTTAATGGATTGGGATAGAAATTGTGTATTATCATGATCTTGTATACCAAAAATCTTGTAAGTGATAACCTTTTGTTGTATTATATATATGTTACTTAAAGGAATCAATAAAAACAAGTTCTCTCCAGCTTTATCTTTCAGGCTTCCTTTGTTTTCTTCTCTAAGTTTTCTCACAAAGCAACAAGATCTTGATGGGTAAGGGAACAATGAAATAAGGAAACTATGAGAAAGGCATCTCTAGATAAACCTTCCCAACAGAGAAATGAGGTAATGGAGGCAATCCATGTGATTTTGCTAACTATATATGGCTCATTCTTGGAAGTCTTGTAGTTGCGTCGCTTATGATGGCTGTGAAGGGTAAAACCTACCGATTGGACTTGAACCATGGCTTCCATGCATGCTGTGAGAATTTGGAAGGTCACGGTTCATAAAAGGTTTCTTAAACACTGAGGAGAAACGACCAAAAATTTACAAGAAGATGGTAACTGAAACTTGCTTAGATTCCTAAATTAGTCAGACTCTCATAGGAGCCAAGATTGGAAGGTTGTGTTGGATTTACAGTGCAAATTTTGATTCCCATTCTACCATCTTTTCTGGGTATTTGGGATTTTCCTAAGAAAACAATAAGATAGTGGTGGGACAAACATATAATTTATGACCAGCAGCATCTTTAAACGAATTCCCTTTCCTACTGTTTGTTTTGGCTTATTCTTAGTAATCAAAACATAAACAATTGATAACGTGCTCAACAACTGCCAATTGGTATAAGCCGCAGAGACCTGAGTTTTTCATCTAAACTTTAGAGAGCAGTGGATTCCACCTGTGTTTGGTTTCAGGACACATGAATTTTTGCCCGTTCAATAATTTTGATCTCATACCCTCGACTTTCGATCCAAGCTTTTCGATTCACATTCAGCCATGTCAGTGGAAACTTTATTTTAAAGGAAACTGATGGAAAAGTCAGAATTTCAAGACACAATCCTCGAGATGTTCTACTTTTTTACTGTTAATTTCACGGAAAACATGAATTTCATTGCTCTAGACAATCAGAATCCTTAATTTTTGTTATGAACACGACCACTCTTTGAAACCTTAATTTAATGTTCAAACTTGGGCCCAATTATATGGAGTATCCCCACAAGATCTGCCTCATAGTCCATTCAAAATATGTTAACCATATATTAATTGTTTTATGAAAGGAAAAAAAATCTAGCTCCATCGCTTATTGCGGAAGACAAAAAATCCCACAAAAATGAAAAAAGAACACAAGTCATGGGCTTGGTGCTGGGTGTGCAGGTCACCATTTTGCTGGTCTGCATCTGCATGAAGGCACCATTATTCTCTCCATCTCAATATCTGTGTAAGTAGTGGCCCGTTGTTTTGCAGTTACCTCTGTTCTAATTTTCTTTCCCGAGTTGCTACGGAAAAGTGCAGCATGGCTCGAGTTTGACACGCAAGTTCCAGTTAGCTAGTATTTAACTGTTCCATTGCTGTATATCATTTCTAGTGTAGGCAGCATATCTTCGTGGCTAAAAATATGGAATGAATAAAAATTGTTACCATCAAAAAGACGTTTTTTTTTTCCTTTGCATCCTTGTATTGCCGAATGCATTGGAAGAAGCGGCATATATATGGAAGAACCAGCACCAAAGGAATTGCAACAGAATGACTACCGCAAACAGAATCGGCTTCAAACCATGCAATTGTTGCAACCTGGAACCAATTTTTTTTTCTTTCAATAACAAACTCACACTCTGTTGCTCCAAATAAGAAAAAAAGAAAAAAAACAGTAAACAATGAAAAAGAAAGATAAGTGATTATGGAGCGAGCTTTTCATCTTAACCGAGTTTTTTATATTAAAAAGTTGAATTCCTCCATTCATGCTTCCCCTCCTTCCTAGAAGCACCCCCAACTTACAATTTTCAGAATTCTATTTAAAAAATATATAAGTACAAAAAAAAATCTAATACTGTGGTTTTGGCAATGTCAAAATCAAGTGTGAATGTCATGTTTCGCAACAGATATTTAATTCAATGTACCAAAAGTTTGGATGGGTTAGCCCAATATCCATCTACATTTTGGCCAATTGATGGCTGGTCATAACCCCCTGAAAACATGCCTTAAGCTAATACAAACTAATATATGTATAATTTGTCCTGGGTCTATTAGTCATTTTTATCAATTTAAAACAAGCTTAAGTTATTAACAACTTTTTGCTATTGGCAAACACATTTTGTTTAAGTAGTGGTGCAAAACTTACATTGTGTTTTATGACAGTGTGAAAATGGTTTTTCATGTCACTAGTTATTCTTCAGTCTTCTTTTTATTTTATTGTGTTTTCTTGTTCTAACCAAGTACGGCGTTCCAATTCCAGTGACCTTTGTGCTCAGCCGCCAAGAATGGATATACATTGTTGGGGTGGACAAAGCATCTCATAATAGATTTTGACTCAAGTTCTGACGATGATTTATCTCTTCAGTAGGACCTGGACAAGCTTTTCTCATTTTTTTTTCTCTTACACTGTTTGAAAACCATGCCTTGGTTTTCCACTGGACAATTCATTTAAGACAAATTATCCAGTGAAACTCATTTGAGACAGTTTCCACCTACAATGTTATTTATGTAATGACCCATGGCTGGAGCCAAACTAGAATTTAGCAATATTGAAGTCTATTTTGAGTAAAAAATTCCATAGCCCAATTATGTAGGCTAAATTCCCGTTTTTTTTTACGTTGCAATGTAAATTGAATGGACTTCCATTGGATTAAAATTGTTGCTATTCATAATCAGAATTTGGAGATTGGGCAGGAAGCAACCAACATCTTTAGGGAGATGCCCTCTTAGTTGATTGGCCACCAAACTCAAAGACTGAAGAGTGGATATGTTAAACAAGCTCCCAGGCAGTATACCAGTGAGATTGTTTATTTCCACATTAAATAATGTTAAGTGGGTTAAGCTTCCCAACTCGAAAAGAATGTTCCCGTGCATATGTTTTTTAAACAATATCAAGGAACTCCTGTTTTGAGAGGTTGGCAACAATGATTGGAATGGTTCCCGTGAGCCTGTAACCATAAAGGTTTATGTGCTTGAGTTCCAGCAGACTGCCTAGGAACTCTGGAATGCTTCCATAGAATTGGTTATGTGGTGCTGACATGTAATCACCCCAAATTTTTCCAAAATTTTTCAAGATCCAAAATAGATCCCAAACCTAAGTTCAGATCCAAATTGAGCATTTCAGATCCAAAATTCAAATCGTGTTCGAAACGACAAAATTTGAGTGTCGCGCATGCATAGACCTTCCCTTTGTTTTAAAAACTCATTTCTCAGGCCAAAATGTCTTTTTAAACCCAAGTTGCATGCTCGAACGAGTCGACAATCGACTAAACCAAAATCAGATTTAGAGCGAGTTCGGAGTTGCTCAAAATGGAGTCAACCGCCCATTTTTCTTTAACAAAGAATTTTTTTTTACATATTTTAAATAAAAATGAATGTTTAAACAATATTTTTATTTCATATTTATTTTATTAGATTTTATTAAATTTTATTTGACTTAAAAAAAATGTTCGAGTTCTAGCGTGGGACAGCGCCCGGTGCTGTTGCGTCTGGGCACTGTTATTTGCCCATCCCCCCCACCCTTTGACAAAAAAATGACCTCCAAGGGGCGGTTTTAGTCTTTTTGGGTGGGCAACAGCCCTGCCACATCAGAAAATGTTTTTATAGGGCTAATGGCCAATCCCATTTATTTGAAGCCTATTTCTTTTATAAAAAATTGAAAATAATTCAATATACATGAAATTCTGATGAAAATGTTATGAAATTCAAAAAAATCAAAATTTGGGTTTTGGCTCCAAAATCCTCCATAAATACCTCCACAATCCCCCCATCTTGGGTAAGACTCGCCCTTGGGAGAAACTCTAGAGTATTCCCACTTGAAGACTTAGGGTTTCTCTTGAGCTCTCTGTCTCTCCCTCTTCCTCTTTCCATTTCTCCTCTTCCTCTCCAACTTGGAGCAAGCCATAACTCTCTTGGAGGCATCATCTTAAAGCTCCACTCAGGGGGATCTTTAAGTGAAGGTGTTCATCTTCCCTAGGTCATTTCTCATTAGAGATATGTAATCATCATCCCCCTCATTCCTTTGTTATTTTCTTTTCTTCTCATCTTCATCTACCCATAGCCAAAAGAGATAGTACTCAATCTCTTTTTAGAGACAAGAGGTTCCTCTCTTATTTTCTTTTCTTCTCATCTTTCATCTCTCCATAGCAAAGGAGATAGTACTCAATCTCTTTTTAGAGATAAGAGGCTATGCTCAAGTGCACCGGGAGCATGGAAAGATGAGATGATCTTTCATTTCCTGATTGAATAATGTTTTCTCTTTTATTGAATATAGCATTGTCTTTCTTTCTTTATTTTCTTCTCATCTTCATCTCCCTTTGGCCAAAGGAGATAGCACTCAATCTCTTTTTAGAGACAAGAGGCTATTCTCAAGTGCACCGGGAGCTTGAAAAGAAGAGATGATATTTCATTTCATGATTGAATTATGTTTTCTCTTTTATTGGATATAGCATTGTCTTCCTTTCTTTATTTTCTTTTCATCTTCATCTTCCTATGGCCAAAGGAGATGACACTCCATCCCTTTCTAGAGACAAGAGGCTATGCTCAAGTGCACCGTAAGCATGAAAAGATAAGATGATCTTTCATTTCATGATTGAATCATGTTTTCTCTTTATTGAATATAACATTGTCTTTCCTTCTTTATTTTCTTCTCATCTTCATCTCTCCATGGCTAAAGGAGATAGAACTCAATATCTTTTTAGAGACAAGAGGCTATGCTCAAGCGCACCGAGAGCATGGTAAGACGAGATGATCTTTCGTTTCATGATTATATCATGTTTTCTCTTTCATTGAATATAACAATGTCTTTCTTTCTTTATTTTCTTCTCATATTCATTTCCCATGGCCAAAGAACATTACACTCAATATTTTTTTAGAGACACGAGGCTATGCTCAAGTGCACCGGGAGCATGGAAGGATGAGATGATCTTTCATTTCATGATTAAATCATGTTTTCTCTTTTATTGAATATAGCATTGTTTCTTTCTTCATTTTTCTCTCACCTTCATCTCCCCATGGCCAAAGGATATAGCACTCAACCTCTTTTTAGAGACAAGAGGCTATGCTCAAGTGCACTAGGAGTATGGAAAGATGAGATGATCTTTCATTTCATGATTAAATCTTATTTTCTCTTTATTCAATATAGCATTGTTTCATTTTTCATTTTTCTCTCATCTTCATCACCCCATAGCAAAAGGAGATAACACTCAACCTATTTTTTAAATACAAGAGGCTATGCTCAAAGGCACCGGGAGCATGGGAAGATGAGATGGTATATCATTTCATAGTTAGATCATGCCCTCCCTCCTAGTTGGACTTCTCTCTTTCCAACATCCTCCCCTCTCTCTCTCTTTCCTTCATTGAAATTTGTATATATATTATTCATGCATAGTTGCGTGGTTTTCCATTTATATGTGAATGTATGATGGGAATGAGAGTGTGGTTTGGGGTTCTTTATTTTTATATTCATATTAATTTCAAGGTTGGGACTTGTCCAACCTGGGGAAACCTTCACGAATATGTATATGTTAAAAATGCATTCTCATGTCATTGCGTATAGTTTCCTTCTTAATCATCCAATTAAAAACCCTAACGAGTGCCTCGTTATGTTGCTTGATTTTCTACCATACCTAACGGTGGAAGATTTTTCCTTGTAACAAACCATATAATAACATTTTATGCTTGTATATAAATCATATTTTACAAAATATTTTTAAAAGCAAATACCATCTCTATTGTGGCTTTGGAGATTTATCTTAGGCTCTTGCATGAGTCCAAGCTCCCCTCTGGCCCACATCAAAACATGAAGTCGGTTGTTTTCCATTTCTTGATTTTAAATCTCATGAAGAAATGTATGTATATACATGTTATATACATATATGTGTACATGAGGATTTTCTTTTTCTTTTTATGTTTCTACACTTTATTTTTTAAATTTTCATATACATATGAATGCAAATATACATGTGTTATATTTTCTCTCTCTATAACTTTTTGTTCATCTTTTCAAGATGAATGTCTTATCCTACAAATTTCTTATATATATATATATATATATATATATGTATATATATTATATATATATATATCTTTTTCTTTCCCTCTCTATTTAGTTAAGATTCATTTTTAAAAGCTCATACAAATACTTATACAAACATATGGAGAATATATATCTCCTTTTATTTCAAAATCTTTCATCTAATGATCTTTGAAGTCTTTTTTTCTCTCTCTCTCTTTCTTTTTATAAGAATATTGCATATCCTCCATTCCTTTAAACATTTTCTCATGATCTTTTATTTACTTACTTCACTAAGACCAAAAAACAAGTAATGATCCAATATTAGATTCATGTTTGATGGTCTACAACCCCAATCCATTTTCAAAAACTTTTCCTTCTTATATATGAATGTTATGGTCTACAACCCCAATCCAAAGCAAAAATCTTAAATGAATGTTATGGTAGGAATGCTCTTAGATGAATGTTATGGTAGGAATGAATGATTTTTCTTTCCAATCATGTAGGATCAATGCATTCATGCATTCTCACCCACTTAATTTCACTTATGATCACAAGCACTCCCCAAAGGAACTTAAGCAAGATGAGATCGAGCTCTAAGTTGGTGGTAACCAAATTATAGCAAATCTCAAACCTACTTAAAGTCTTAAGAGAACACTAAAATGATTTCAAAATGATTTCTCAAGCTTTTCAAATAGTATTTACTAATTCCACTTTTTTTCCAAAACATTTCACATTTTCAAGCAACTATTCAAGAATATTTTCAAAAGTTTGAAACATCAAACTTTCAACATTTTTCTACACCACATATAGAATCAAATGGATGTTTAAGTTAAAAGGAATTCATCAATGATGAACATAGCCCTTGGATTGATTACCCTATGTAAAGGCACCAGGAATGGTCGATCATCATACCGACGGGTGAGTCCCTTCCGTTCTTATTTCAAAACAAAACGTCATTTTTCTGGAGTACTCCAAAACCAACAAAAAATTTTGGGATGCAAACATGACATTATTTGGAGACCTTGACAATGGCTCAGTGTTTGTGGGATCAACCCCTCAAAATTGTTTTTTCTTAGAGAAAGATTTCTATTTGAGGGTGGCAACTAAAATTAATGGGAAGATGACCATGGAAACTGTCATTTGTAAGATCAAGAACCTGTAAGAGGGAGAGATTGCTAATGTATGAATAGAGAGTACCTTCAAGTACTGTGTTGCTAAGGTTCAGACCATCGACCCTTTGTGAACCAGGACTGCATGAAGCTCCATTCCACACACAGAAGGAGATATTGGAATTCCAGTTTCATAACACATTATAAGGGTCTTTAGTGACAAGAGATTTGAAAGACAGCAATCCGAATTGATCAGTCACGTTGCTCAGAGAAAGAAGGGCTCAGGGCACCTCCCCTTGGCCGAGAGCCACAATCAAGGTGAAGGAAGAAAAACATAAAAGAAAGACAAGCGCCTGAGGTGACCAACCGGTGGTTGCCATGCCTGTCCAATTTGTTATGCAGAACATGCATGAGCAGGAATTCAATGTCTTCAATTTATGTATAGATTCTCTTCCAGAAAATTTCTCTTTTTCTTTTTCAAGTGGTAGAAGGCTCGGGTCTTACTGCTTTGGAACACATTGTTTCATATTTCCAAATTGAGGGGCATGGCTCATAATTACATCAATGAGACTCTTTCTTGTTTCCCTTTACCACTTTCAATTCTATTCAATCCCAAATCAAAGTTCTCAATTGAGCTTATTTTTTCCCAAGATATCCCAAACTGGTTTCTACCATAGTCACAGATATACTGTCCACCTTTTAAATGGTGAGGTTTTTCTATCATATAATATGGTAACATGGAGAAAACAGGAAAAGTGTGGTAAATTTTTAAAAAAATTAAGTAAAACTTAAAAGTTAAGGAAAAATAAGTTGAATGGTAGGCAATTTAAAAACATAAATAGATGAGAAACAAATAAAAATTAGAAGTTGAAACGAGCAGTTTAGCACTAAAAAGTATGTAAAAATGTATAAAATAAAAAAAGCGGGAAAAAAAACAAAAAAAACTGTAAAAAAGTGTATACTTGTGGCATTTTTTTTTCCAAAAGTTACTTGAGTCGGCTGGTTTGTTCAAATTTATGCTAAATCAATTTGATCTAGTCCTTTGTCTTTAAAAACTTATTGTTTTCTATTATCTTTTACAAGTTGTTTTATTCCTTTTTCAAAATAACATAATTTTCATCAAAGGTTTTTAATTTGTGAAAATCATCTTTTAAAACGAGTGGATGAAGTTGCCTAGCAACTTCCATGTTGTCGGCCGATCTGGTGATTTTAAATGACTTCTTTGTCTATATGCATAAAATATGAAAATTATATTCTTTTGAAAAATAAATAAACAGCATAAAAAACTAATTAAAAACCTTTTTTTAAACAGGTGGACTGGGATCAAATTGACTTAGCCAAGACTCGAAGCAACCGGCTGATTCAGCCAATAATATTTCTAGCTAATCCGATTCATCGTGCTAGCAAAAAGTTGAAGCAACTATGCCATTCGTGCTATCGTGGCTCCCCATATTGAAACTAATCAAGCAACATTTTCATGAATGATGAGAACCACCACTTACATATACGTTGTAAGAGATGACAACCAAAATTAGGTAGTAAATATAATCATAAAAAAAGTCACCTTGTTTTTTTTTAAAAAAAAAAAACAGTGATAAAACATGAAAAATAAGTCCGCTGAATAAAATGGCAAACAGATAATGTTTTTTGAAAGAATGCCATAAACAAAAACGTGGTTTTCCTTCCTTTTCATATTCTTTCAATCTTTTTAAAAAATACCATACTTTTTTTTGCATTTTTTTATTCAAATACAGTTTAAAATAAATGTCTTATATCCAATATTCACATAATACAAAAGTCAGTCTTCAACTTATCATAATGTGATTTGGATTCGGTTGTGTGTTTAAAAGTTAGATTCAGATTTAGCTGGGTATTTAAAAGTCAAGTCGGCTAGAAGGAGACGAGATATGCATTTCCAGCATATTAAATGCCTATGTTCAGTGGTCAAACTCGACGTAATTCTTTTCTTATCAGATATTTCTTACTAGTTACAAACCTTTTTATTGTTAATTAAATTTTATATTCTTCAATTCATTTTTTGTGAAAGGGAATTTGGATTTTTATTTTTTTTTCTTTATCCAAAGATGCAATCATATTGGAAAGTCAGGTTCAGACCTAAGGCTTATCTTGGATCCAAATATGATGAGGATTAGTAGAATTTCCTACCAAAGACCTCCAAAGAATCAACTCATATTGATTGAGTCAGCTGCATTTACCGGCAGCGTCTCGAATGCCCAAAGGTTTAAGTAAACTGTGGCTGAAAGATGCAACAGCCACAGTCATATTTGGATCATTTACTTAAATGCGTTGTGCAGCGCATAGCCATGATACTCGACAGGCATTTAATATCCTATTTACTTAAATTGTCAAAACCATAGTAAGTGGTCTAAGTAAACTGTGGCTGAAAGATGCAACAGCCACAGTCAAAACCATGGCAAAAG
>NC_045148.1:21657851-21738186 GCF_008831285.2 Nymphaea colorata
CTCTCTCTCTCTCTATATATATAAATATATATATATATATATTCATTTATTATTTATTTATATTGAAATCAGCTGACTAAGCTTTTTTTTAATTTTGTATTGTTCAAAACATTGCAAAAAAATGCATTGATGATAGTCAATGTTTTGGCAACCATTTTAGCATTGAGACTGCTTTAGGGTCAGAGAAAGAAAAAGTGTTTGCAATATAACATAATAATATAATATTTAATATATATATAATATTTGTCCTGACTTATGTGGTTTAACTAATTATGGTTTTTTGTGGTTTGCAATATAACATCAATAAATATATTAATTGATGTGAAAACACCCATGATCATCTAATCATCATGATTTGGTTGTTCACACATAAAGGCATGCACAAGTGGTTCCTAGCTCAATAATGTAAAGGTCATTGATAAACTATTTACATGGACAATGCATTCGTTGTTCGTATGGCCTATGGTGTTGCATGCTAATTTTTGCATTGTTTTGTGCTCATGTACACATCTGTTGTTTGCATGTCCTCAACAAACAAGAATCTTCAATTGTTTTTTTCTTTTAACAAAAGTTGTAAACTTTTTTCCTTTCTTGTATAAAAGAACCCTAATCGTAAATACCTTTCTACCTAATGGCTTAAGACTGGCTAACAATCGGCACTACTGAATAATTCACTCGATTTAGGAGACATTTAAGGGAACCTTGAGATTGGTCACAGTGAATTAGAGGAAGATGAGTTTAATTAGGCTTTTATGTTCTGTAATCAATGTGCGTACAATTAATGAAACTCAACAAATCTCACATGCCCCATAGAAAAATCTGGATATATGTTTGAATTCTTTTAAGAGCACTTGAATATCATATATAATAAGACTTCAGTTCTAAATAAACCTGCGCATCAGCCATCCCGCCAGATAAGAACCGGTCTAGGCCCTGATGTCCGAAATCCAAACCGAAGCCCTGGTCGATTACATAAAAAAAATAGATATAAAATAAAAATTTTGAATGTAAAATATATTTTAAATAACAGTTTATTTGTAATTAATAAAATAAAATTAATATTTAAAAGTTATCGGGACAGATTGGCCCCCCTGGCTGACCTGGGCTGGCCCCATATATTATCATGCGGGCTTGGACCCGGGTCCAATAACCATGTCTAGTTCTAAATCATAATCTTGCATTTTTTTTAGATGTATATATGAGAATACAACAAGAGAAAGGCAGGATTGGTGGTTTAATTGATCTTGAGTCCATTAATTTCCAGGCCTCTTGCCCAAAACCAATTAGTGCAATTGTGTCATAGATGAGCATTAGACAATTAAAATTTGGGATGGCTGGAAAGGTGTCAACCAAAGCTGATGTCTACAGCTACAGAGTTCTCCTCCTTGAGGTGTTTACAGGAAGAAAGTCTACTGATGAACAGTTTGATGGGGATTTTAGTTTGAGAAAATGGGTGGCTGAAGCATTTCCTGTTGCAATTTCATATGTCATTGACAGCCATCTTTTGAATGAAAGCAACACTACTCCAACTGAAAGATTAGCTGTTATGAATGAGCTGCTGGTGATGATCATGGAGATAGGCTTGTCATGTTCAACGGTGTCTCCAAATGAGAGAATGGACGTGAAGGAAGTGGTTGTAGGGCTGAGAACGATACGACAAAGACAAGAATGGTAGAAGGATAATTCAAATACATCCAGAGATACAAAGAGATTTAATTCCAGGGCACAACCAGCCATTGGCTAAAATAGTTGGATGTGGAAATGTAGTTTGATTGCTTTCATTTAGAGCTCTCACTTGCATTGCTCAATTACAGTTGCATATAGGACTTAATAAAGATATGCTTAATATGCTTGTGTGTTCTATTCCTAAGGCATTTGGGTGACCAATCTTTTAGAACAACTCACATTTCCAGTGCAAGTTACGTGAAAAAGGCTTGAAACTTTGTCCATTATTGTGCTTTGTTCTAAGTAAGCACACCACTATAGCCATAGTTCACATAAATCCTTTCAATTTTCTAAAAGTTTGATGTACTATATCCTCAGCACAATTTCTTAAACCTACCAAAAAATGTACAACAAGAAGAGTGAATAAAAATGCACAATTCCAGTATGTTTTGCACTGATGTCCAATGTTATCAAAAGAAAAGCCCTTATTGAGGAGGATGAGAATTATATGCTGTGAGCATCATTGTGTTCTTGGAGCATGTAAGTCATCCAAATGACCCTGTTAGTTAAATGGAAGACCCTTCCCCCTACAAGCAAAAGTGAAACTTGGAAAATCTTCATTCTATTCCTAGGAAGTGAATCCACCAATGTTAAGATGAAGCATGCTGTTATATCAAAGAAAGTAATAACTTCAATCATTTCAAGCATACAAAAATGCATGAAGCCAAACCCATGAACACGCCGATGGCCACATTCATAAAATTATTTGCTGGTAAAAGTTTGACGTTTAAGGATGCTAATTTATATTGAAATATTGTGGGAGCATTGCAATATGTGTCCCTCACCCAGCCAGATATTGCCTTCTGTGCAACTAAGGTTGTTTTCATCCCAAAATTTGTTTAGGTTTTGTTTTTGAAGTGTATTAAAAATAATTTTTATTTTCAAATAGAAAAAAAAAGAACTTGCCCGTCAATACGAGCCTTGGCCATTCCGAAACCTTTCTCATGGGTAACTAATTTTATGGCTATGTTCATTCCCCATGCACTTCATATTCGCCCAAACATGATCTTCAACCTCTATGTGGCCTGTGGTATTTGGTAAAAAAGTTAAAGCTTTGTAAAACGAAGGAAGGAAATTCTTTCTAAAGGAAAATATTTCATTTAATGGAACAGTTAGAGAGGGAGAAATAAAGATTTTTTAGAGAGAGAAAATAAAGACAAAGAAAAACTAATAAAAGTGCAAGTGATTTTAAGGGAAAATTAAAAGAGATAAATAAAGATTTATAAGTGAGTGAAAAGAAATAAAGCAAAAAACTAGTAGAAAAGAAAGAGATTTTAAGAGAAAAACTAGTAGAAGAGCAAGAGATTTTCAGAGAAAAATGAGAGAGTGAGAGAGAGATATAGATATTTTAAAGAGATAAGAAAACTAGTAGAAGAGCAAGGGAGTTTAAGAGAAAAATGTGTGTGAGAGGGAGAGAGAGATAAAGATTTTGAAAAGAGAGAAAAGAAATAAAGAGAGAAAAACTTGTAGAATAGCAAAAGATTTTAAGAAAAAATGAGAGCGAGAGAAATGTCCAGATTTTTAAGGGAGAGAAAAGAAATAGAGAAAGGAAGATTAGCAAAGGGAGATTTTAAGAGAATAATCAGAGAGATATAAAGATTCTAAGAGAAAAAAAAAGAAACATGAGAAAGGGCGAGTAAAAGAAGAAAGAAAAATGATCTAATAACGTGATATTTTAACACCACTTTTTATTTTAACATAGAAATTAAGATTAAGGATATAATTTTGAAAATTTTCAACTTCAATATTTTTATGTGGACAAGAGAAGAACAACTTGGGCTCATGGACGGAGGACCTAATTTGAAATTTTTTAGAAAATAATATATATATACACACATATATATATAGACAAAATTAAAAATATTTCATTTACTCTTATGTAAATGTATTTCATTTACTCTTTTTGTGCTTCAAACCTGATAGAAAGACACTCTTTTAAAGGTGGATCACTCTTTTAATACTACTAATTGGACAATCAATAGTTATGTTATCAAGGGAATGAGGATTTGAAAGATGTCAAAACTAATCATAGCGATAATATGAAAATGCAGTTTAACATCTTGTTTTTCCTGAGTTTGACAATACCCAACCTCAAAAATCAATATAAAAATAAAAAATCTCACCACAAGATCTCATCCATCTATGAAAAGAAAAATCAACTAGCCATACATGCACATTATCGATTAGTAGAGATACAACAAATGCATACATTCAATAGAAGAAAAAAAAAACATATCATGCCTATTTGAGTTGATCAAATAAACAAGACTTGGCATCACATTGCTCATGCTCCCATTGCATTTAAGAGTGGCTCTTGGCTCTGAATAAGAAATTTCAAGAACTCTCTTGCATGGCCATGGGGAGATGATGAAGGGAAGAGCAAGAGAAATTGAAACTACATGCCTCGAGATGGTATAGTTCAAGAAGAGATGAGTCCATTACTTTTATGGAACAATGAAACTTCCAAAATGAGAACTCTGACTTATTGAAGAAGCTTCCAAGGGTCTCCTATGTGCTCTCCTTTCCACTGGTTGAAGATAACAAAGCGTTGGAAGAGCGAAAGA
This sequence comes from Nymphaea colorata, assembly GCF_008831285.2. Classification (NCBI taxonomy): domain Eukaryota; kingdom Viridiplantae; phylum Streptophyta; class Magnoliopsida; order Nymphaeales; family Nymphaeaceae; genus Nymphaea; species Nymphaea colorata. The sequence goes on from NC_045148.1 coordinate 21,662,141, forward strand.
AGAATTGGTGAAGGAAGAGAGATTCCAAGCTCTTAGTTATAGGGCTCAAGGAGTTCCTCAAAGGTTGCTTATAACCAAGGATCAAGATGTGGGGGTATTTATAAAGCCAAAATTCAACATTTGAAGGAGTTTTAATTTCTCAAGGTTTCTTAGGAATTTTTCATTTTCTGAATTATTTTTATTTTTAGTTTCTTTTATAGGTTTTGACTTGTGGATATTAGCCCTTGGTCCTGCAAACACCTTTTGGAGGGAGTTGACAGAGCGCTTGGTGCGGCCGTGCACTCTCAACCATAGCACCCGAAAGCACCGTGCACCCTAAGCCAGAGTGCAAGACAGCACCCTGCACCCTTCGCCAGAGCACTTAGTAGCGCACCAAGTGCTCTAGGCAGTGCAACAAGTGCTGCCAAAACTTGGCGCATGGGGGCAACTTGAGGGTGGCCTTTGCCCTCTGCCATCCCTAGGTAGGTCCCACCCTAAAAAAAGTAAAATTTTAACAACAAAAATATGTAATTCTTTTAAGAGGTAAAATATTCCTTTTATAAAACGGGTTTGGCTCCGTTTTTTATGATTCCAGGTTCATTTTTGATCTGGATCTAGTTTCCTTGAATGGGAAGGGCCCAGATCGATGTTGAAGGTTGGATCATGGATTGGATAGGTGCTTTGGCTTGAAATAAAGATTGTACATCCAGGTTTGAATTTTACGAAGCTGAGTCAAAGTGAAAAGCGAGGGGGAGCTTGCGAATGATGTTGGGAATTGATTCTTGGGTTCAATTTCAAACATTTGAGCCTCAAATATTTTTTTAATCTAGATTATTAGTTTTTCTTATCTAATCTAGACCTGTGGGCGATTTTCTGAATCCATTTTCCTATTTTGGGCCCAATTTTAATTCTTGAGTCTAATTATGAATTTTTAAACCTCTCTTTGGATCTAGGGCAGAATTTTAGATCTGGGTCTTGGATTTAGATTTGGATCTAGATCTAAGGTTCTACTTTGGATATAAAACTTTGAATTTGGATCTGATTTTGGATCAAAGGCTTAGGTTTTGATCTAGAGCTCAGTTTTAGATCCAGATTTGGAGCTGTCAAGAGAATATTAAGATTCGTAAAAGCTACTGTTCATTATGGTCTAAGCTTCAAAGTTCAAACCATAGTTACAAAATAATGTCTCGGGCTTTTAAATGACAAGATTAATTTTAAAAAAATTTAAAATTAAAAATGGGAGAAAAATAAAATAAGTGTGAAACTAATAGCACAAACATCACAAGATAAATAGAATTTGCATCAAATAAAAATAGAAAATAAAAAAAAACTGTTTGGCATTAAAAAAACTGAAAAAGTGAAAAAACGTGTTAAAAATGAATTAAAAACATGTTTTTTTGTTTTTAATGTTTTTTTTCAAAAAAACGTGCAAAATATAGAAAGAGGGGGTTGGAGAGACATTATCATGAGGTTGAAAGATTTCGTGGAATTACCCTCCCAGTGATTATATATAGAATGTTATCTCAAGCGACAAACAACTTCAGCGATGCAAATTTTCTGGGCAGTGGAAGCTTTGGTTCAGTGTATGAAGGAATTTTGGTGGATGGAACAACGGTGGCTGTTAATTAGACACCGAAACCTTCTCAGAGTCATCACATCTTGCACCAGTGCAAATTTCAAGGCTTTAGTTCTCCAATACATGCCCCTTGGGAGCCTAGAATCTGTCTACATTCAGGTGGCCATCACTTGAATCTCTTCCAAAGATTGGATATCATGATTGACGTTGCTTGTGCTCTAGAATATCTTCACCATGGTTGTTGGGAGACTATAGATCATTGTGATCTAAAGCCAAGTAATGTGCTCCTAGATGAGAACATGACAGCACATGTTGGTGACTTTGGCATTGCACAGATGTTAGTTGGTCACAAATCTTCAGCTCTTACAAGTACACTTGGAACCACCGGATACATTGCGCCAGGTACCAACTCTTTGTCCTATCATAAATTCTATGCTTGAACTGCTACTTAGACTACTTGGTCCTGCTTACCATGGAAAGAAGTTCTATCAACATCCATAATTTCCAAATATCAAGCTTTAATTTTACATGACCAACCCGTTGACAACAGATTAACTGGATTTTATTACGAAAAAGAGAAAAATCAGATTAATATGTGAAATTAATGGGGATGATGACTATGCTATTTTGCATTTGAATATGAGCCTGAATCCAACTAAAATACTGAATATTGAACCTAATTATTCATACACACACGAATGCCAGCAAGTTTACCTTTTGAATATGTTTCTTTCCTTACTAAAATTTCACTTCCTCCTTATAAATGCATGGAAACAAAAAATAGAGTTTCATGTACACCATAAATCAAAACAAAATAATTAGTCCTAATTTTTTGCACTGCTTTCTTTATTTTTGAAGCCATCTCATTAACGACAATGTTCATTGTCTACTAATATTGCCAGGATCATGTCTGACCTTGTTGATTGGATGAATTAGAATTCAGGATGGCTGGAAAGGTGTCAACCAAAGCAGACATCTACAGCTATGGGATTCTTCTGCTTGAGGTGTTTACCAGAAGAAAGCCTACCAATGAACATTTTAATGGGGACTTTACTTTGAGGCAGTGGGTGGCTGAACCGTTTCTGCTTGCAAATTCAGATGTCATCGATGGTCATCTTCTGAAGCAAAATAAGTGTGAAACTATTTCAGATCATGTCGCCGAAGGCCATCTTCTGAAGCAAAATAACAGTGAAACTGTTCCAAATGAGCTTCTTGTCTTGATCATGGAGACAGGGTTGTTGTGTTCAAGGAAATCGCCGACTGAGAGAATGGACATGAAGGAGGTGGTCGCCAGGCTTTAAACGATATGATGGAAGGCCTCCCCTTTGGAAGAATGACAAAAATAAACCAATCCTTTACATTTATTTGGAAAACAAGGGACCTTCTTTTGCTTCTGACTTATTATTGTGTTTCCCAACACCCAGATAGAAAAACTTTCTTTTAGCAAAATGTGAGTTAAACAGTAAAAGTTTTTCCACTTGGTAACATATATGACATTTATTGGCTAATGTAGTTCCATTTTTCTTCAATCTTATACGTCATATAAGGTCGGTTGGGTATTTATATCCAATCCTAATTTAGAAACCAATTCAGATTCGACATTCATCTGTATATGTATCAATTCACATCCTTATTGGATGCCATTAGAACATTGGACTCCCGTTCTCATTCACTTATGAAAGCGCATGACCAATCTAAACCTGTTTGCTCCAAATTTCTGCAACAAAAATGGTTCCACAATCAGGTCATGTGGTAGTTGAACATAGTAAATCCATTTACATACCTAATCAAAGTGGATTCGCAAGACCAAATTGATGCTGTTTCTTGATGTTGGTAAGGTCAACAAAGGGTTGGGTTGAAGTCCAACCAGACCGAGTCCAAGATACAGAATGTTGAATTCCTAGTACCACCAGGAAGCATCTGATAACTCACAAAAATACACCTACCTTTCGTTATTATGAAAACCACACAGTTGTACCATGATAAACTCAAATATATATAAATTTAGTACCCTTTAAACAAACATGTACGCTCGCCTATCTTTTCTCACCTAATAATTCTATAATTAAGGAAAGAAACATCAATTTTAATCTTTTAATCTTTTATGTATGAATAAAAGGGCATAACTAGTTGGGACATAGTGAACCATGTATGTATGTTATTTGGTGTCGTCATGGTGACTGATAATGGAAATTAATGAGCTGATTAATTTGTTTATATGGAAACTACTTTTAGTCTTTTCATCTTAATAATTATACGTAAGCTATTTAGTAAGTAGCAGAAGTTTACTCTTAGTGAACAGTGCAAACATTTTGTATTTCTTCTTATCCCCATATCTTTAGATAAACTTTCAAATTTTCCTATCAATTTATTTGAAAAGATAAGTGCCTTCGCTGTTTATACTAACATAAAAACACAAGTATATACGCTTTGCCGTCTCACAGTTGCCGAGTAAAAGAAATATTCTTTTGAAACAGGAAAAGGTGGAACATAACTTGTTCCTGGTTTCTTTCTCTTCTTGAGCAGACACAAACCCTTAACTTCCTGACCCCGAATAGTTGAGTAGTGCTGAAATTCTTTGGAACTAGATAGGGCTGTACAATTAGTCAAGCCAACTCAAGTTTGGCTCGAGCTTGTTCAATTATGCTCGATTTGATAACACAAGCTTATAAATGAGTCGAGTTCAAGTTACATGAATTTGACTCTATTTTCTTTAATTTAGCTTATCTTTTTTTTTTTTAATTAAAGTTCGTAAAGGAACTTGAACAAGCCCAAATCAAGCCCCGATTTGGTCTATTGAGTCAACCTTTTGCAGATCATGTACAGCTCAAGTCGAGCCCATTCCACTATTTTGTTCTATAGTCGACCTTTTGCTGATCTTGTACAGCTCGACTCGAGCTCGAGCCCAGCAATGACTCCTTGTGCGCAGAGCATTTATTGGAAAGGATGTGTTGGCCCATTTGAGCCGATTCAGGCTGATTCTAATAACATCTGTCATCTGATTGGTGGGAATTGCTCTATTGATAGTGTCCAATAAGCCATTCCACCAGGGGCGGAGCTAGAAATTTTCCATGAAGGGAGCCGGATTAAAGTTTCTAAATTTTAATACGGGCTGAAATATAACAAATTTTTATATAAAATAAATAAAATTTTCTAAAATTTATATGTAATTTTTTTTTAAAAATTGAGGTGGCTCAGACCCTGCCTTCCACATAAAAAACAAAATAGAAATAAAAAAAAGAAGATAAAGAGTCGAAAACTGACAAAAAGCATAATACTGAAAATATGTTTGCTAAGCTAAGAAACAATCTTGTTGATTAGAATGTGGAAATAAGAACATGCCGAAGACACAAAGTGTGGAAATAAGAAAGCGATATCACATTCTTTCCAAGAGAGTAGGCTAGGTCTTCCATCGATTTTAATTAGAAAACAAAAATGCTAAATTTTTTTTTAACATAACATATAAGATGACCATGATATGGGTTAGTGGTTTGAATCAATAGCCAATAGTGTGACTAAAATCCGCTTTTGAAAGGAGTGGATGAAGTTGCCCTAACTCCAGTCCAGTGATTTAGATGATGTAGTTGTGAGTCAGCACAAAATATTAACAATTAGATTCTTTTTAAACATAGTTAAACAAAGTATAAAAACTGATTAATTACCACTTGTCATTTTCATATATGTTGCTCGTATTGGCAGATGCTATGGAATATTTCCAATTTTACTTGGGTTTCCGATTCAGGAAAACATGTGGGCTGGTGTAGGCAACTACCCAGTTGCTTCTAAATTGGAAAATGGACATGGGTCCATTGCTCTCGCAACATGAGCTGCCCCTACTAAAGCAAGTGAAATTGGACCAACACTTCTTATGAAAAAAGAGGGAAGATTGGAGTATTTTAAAAATATTTTATGATGAAGTGTATCTTTTAGACTTTTAAAATTTTTTATAAATTACCTTTTGTCCTTTCCAAAACCTCCATTTTTCACTTTATTAGGAATATTTGGATTTTTTTACACTCCTCTGCATGATGCATATAACCAGTTTCGTTTCTATCCTTCTTCTGCATACAGGGGTAGAAGGAAAGGTGAATTGGCAGACGCCATCACACCCTCAAGTTTTAAAATTTTCAATTTTATCCATTAAATTTTTCAAAAATTTTAGTTCTGCCCTTAAAATATTTTAGAAAATGTTTCTAATCCAAGTGGGTCCAAGTAGTCCGTTTTAATCGCTGTTGGCTGATTCGAGCCAATATTTCAAGCTAATCTGATGAAATAGTTTCACTAGCAAAAAAAAACGGTTGATTGATAAAATCCATGGCCCGTCCGCTAAATACAACGTACTCAACAGGATCCCATCCTTGCTTCATTTATGTTGGTTAAAACTAAAGTATGGGTGTTATCATATGGATCCCCGTATTCACACTAACCAATAAACACAGTAGTTGCACATGTTTTTTTTATTAGTGAGAACCACCACTTATATTGGTTGTGATAAATGACAAATACAATTAGGTAGAAAGTTGACATAGTCACAAAAAAAAACACATTTTTTTGGAAAAACAAAGCATTAAATGCGTGAAAAATAAGTCAGCTGAATAAAAAGACAAAAAATGCCGTTTCATTTTTGAAAAAAAAATGTGCCATAGCAAAAAAACAAATTTTTTCTGCATTATTCTCATTTTCCCTTTTTTTCGCTGTAGGCATTTTTTCAATCTTTTTTATTGTCAAACTGCATGTTTCCACTTTCTAATTTTTATTTACTTCTTATCTATTTTTTTAATGTTGCCCTATTAGTTTCTCGTTTACTTTATTTTTCTCGTACTTTTAAGTTTTTTTATTTTTAAAAAAAATGTACCTTATTTTTCCATTATTTTTATATCTTTTTTTTTGAACTCATCGTTGAGAAAAAACCTATCCATTTAAAGGCAAAAACAATCTTTGTGATTATGGTCGAAACAGAGCTTTGGGTGTCCTAAAAAACGTTCAAATGGACAGCTTTGCTTTGGGACTGAATAGAGTGAAAATTTGGTGAAGGGAAATAAGACAAGGGCGGCCAAGAAAAAGTATCATTGATTTGACCATTAGTCGTGCGGCTAGATTTGGAAGTGTGAAGCAATATGCTCCAAACCAGTAGACCTGAGTCTTCTTCAATTTGTAAAGAAACACACAAATTTTCTAGAAGTGGATCCATACATAAATTAAAGACCTTCCTTCTTCTTCTGTTTGTGCATGTTTTGCATAGAAAATTGGACATGCATGGCTACCACCAGTCAGTCATCGCATCCACTTGTGTACCTTTTGTGTTTCTCGGCCAAAGGGAGGTGCCCTCTGCCCTTGCTTCTCTGAGCAACGTGACTGACCAATTCACATTGCTGTCTTTCAAATCCCTCGTCAACAGAGACCCTTATAATGTGTTTTCAAATTGGAATTCCAACATCTCTTTCTAGTGGTTCAAATAGGGTCGTTGATCTGAACGTCTCCGAAAAGGCACTTGAAGGTACTATCTCCCCACACATCAGCAATCTCTCCTTCTTACAGGATCTTGATCTCTCGAATGACAGTTTCCATGGTCACCTTCTCGTTGATTTTAGTCGTCTCCCTCTGTTAAAAAAACTTTCCATAAGAAAAAACCATTTTGAGGGGTCGATCCCACAAACACTGAGCCATTGTCGAGGTCTCCAAATACTGTTAGCACCAGATAACCAATTCTATGGAAGCTTCCCAAAGTCTTTAGGCAGTTTGTTAGAACTCAAGTACTTAAACATTGGCATTATTCCAGTTGCTTTGGCTAATGTCACAAAACTAAAGAGGTTTAATATCGGTGAAAATCAGATACAGGGAAACATTCCTCCTGAGTTGGGAAGCCTAACCCACTTGATGGCCTTTAGCATGCAAATGAACAATCTCACTGCCTGAGAGCTTGTTTAACCTATCTGCTCTTTCGGGTTTGAGTTTCATGACCAATCAACTGATAGGGCATCTCCCAAAAAATGCTGGCCGCTTCCTGCCCAATCTTGAACAACTCTATATGGCTGCAAACAATTTTGATGGAACTCTCTGGGCATCTCTTTCTAATGCTACAAGACTTCAAGTTGTTACTGCAGAAAGCAATAAATTTAGTGGTCTGATGCCATTAGAATTAGGTAGTCTGTCACAACTCAGGCGCCTTTACCTAGGGAGAAGTATGTTGACCAATGTCTCTGGCAGCCGCAAGCTCTCCATTCTCACATCCCTCACAAGGTGTCGGATGCTAGAGATTTGTCACATAACTTTTTGAATGGCATTCTTCCTGCCTCTATTGGAAACCTGAAAACCACCTTGTCAACACTTGACCTTTCCTCTAATCAGATTGAAGGTACTATCCCATTGAACCTAGCCAACTTGACCAAGTTAATTGCCTTATGTTTGAGTTCCAACAAAATAAAAGGGCTCATTCCACCAAATATAGGATAGATGTACAGCTTACAGGTGTTTCTTCTTTACAACAATGCATTAGAAGGCCCAATCCCACTGTCAATGTATCAGTTGGTCCGCATGTATCCTTTTACGATTGGACACAACATGCTAATTGTGTCAATTTTAAGATCTATAAACAATCTCACTAGTTTGATAAAGCTGGATGTAAGCTCAAACAATTTGTCATCAACACTACCACCTGGTCTTTGTGAGTTGGACTTGTTTGTGCTAAAATTGCAAGACAACTCTTTCACTGGTCACCTCCCTCTGAATCTCAGAAATTTTGCCATGATGGACTACATTGATATCTCTACAAACATGCTGAGTGGAGATTTGCCTGCATCATTATCAAAGCTCCAAATGCTGTTGTATTTGAACCTCTCTCACAACACATTTGATGGCCACATTCCTCAACAACTTGTTCACATGGTAAACATTGGGGCTATTGACCTTTCCCACAACAAGCTCTCGGGTTAGATACCAAAATCATTGGAGAAACTTCAACACATCCACGTCTTGGACTTGTCCTTCAATCTAAGGAGAGATTCCAAGTGGTGGAAATTTTGCAAACCTTTCTGCTGAGTCGTTCCTAGGGAACTATGCACTATGTGGAGCTCCCAAGTTCCATGCCCCATTGTGCTTAGTCAAAACAAAGAGGCAGAGTAAGAGCAATGCGGCTAGAGTCATTGCTGCTTGCGCAATTGGAAGCTTGCCACTTTTTGTCATTGTTTGCACACTCATTGGTATCTCATGCTATAGAAAGAAGGGGTTGTTGAAACATCCTGATGACATTGAAACATTATGAGGAATTACACTTCCATTGATTTCTCACACAGAGCTATCGCATGCAATGAGCAACTTCATTTATGCAAATTTTCTTGGGAATGGATGCTTTGGTTCAGTGTACAAAGGAATTCTAGCAGATGGAACGACAGTGGCTGTTAAGGTCCTTAATTTGTTATTTGAGGGATCATCTAAAAGTTTTGACATCGAGTGCACTGTTATGCACCAAATCAGGCATCGAAACCTCGTTAAAGTCATTACGTCTTGCTCTACTAGAGATTTCAAGGCCTTAGTTCTTCAACACATGCCCCTTGGGGGCCTAGAAGTCTGTCTACATTCGGGTGGCCATCACTAGAATCTCTTTCAGAGATTGGATATCATGATTGATGTGGCTTGTGCTCTAGAATATCTTCACCATGGTTATTTGGAGAATATAGTTCATTGTGATCTGAAGCCAAGTAATGTGCTTCTAGATGAGAACAAGACTGCATACGTCAGCGATTTTGGCATTGCAAAGATTCTAGTTGGTCAGAATTATTCTACTCTTACAGCCACTCTCGGAACCACATGATACATTGCGCCAGGTATGTATCTCTTATTTTTTTGTCTTTTTATAAATTTTGTGTTTCACGAAGTGTGAGTATAATTGCCTGATACGTTCCTTGAGTCAACGTGACCTGGCTTTGAGTTCTCATATGAGAGTGTGCATGTGTGAACACACTCTCTTTCTCTTCAATAATGCTTTCCCAGAGAAAGAGGAAGAGAAGGCGGGATAGCAGTGGAGGGGCAAAGAGATAGTGGGTGGGTTTGCCAGTCCTAGTGGACTCTCTCTCTCTCTCTCTCTTTCTATATATATATATATATATATATATATATATATATATATATATATATATATATTTATATATATATTTTTAGTTATATTGAAATAATCTGATTAAGTTTTTTTTAAATTTTATATTGTTTAAAACATTGCAAAAAAATGCATTGTTGTAGTCAATGTTTTGGCTACAGTTTTTACCATTGAAACTGTTTTGAAGGTCAAAAATATGAAAAAGTGTCATCAGTAACATAGGTAGCACACTGATTTCACTTATATAATGATTTCAATTATATGTAAAGGTCATTGATAAACTATTTTACATGGACAGTGTATTCATTGTTCCTATGGCTTATGGTGTTGCATGCTAGTTTTTCATTGTTTTGTGCTCACATACATGTGTTGTTTTCATGTCCTCAACAGACTGCAATTGATCTTCTTCTTTTAACAGAAGTTATAAATTTTATTCATTTTTTGCATAAAAGAATCCTAATCGTAAATACCTTTCTACCTAATGGCTTGAGACTGGCTAACAATTGGCACTTTTGAATAATTCACTTGATTTAGGAGCCATTTAAGAGAACATTGAGATAGGTCACAGGAGAATTAGAAGTAAGATGAGTTTCATTAGGCATTTATGTTATGAAATCACTGCACCATACAGTTGATGAATCTCAACAAATTTCACATGCCCCATAGAAAAAAAAGTGGATACATGTTTGAATTCTTTTAAGAGCACTAGAATATCATATAAATATATAAGACTTCAGTTCTAAATCATAATCTTGTATTCTTTTTAGATGTATATATGAGAATACAACAAGAGAAAGGAGGATTGGAGGTTCAATAGATCTTAAGTCCACTAATTTCCAGGCCTCTAGCCAAAACCAATTATTGCAATTGTGTCATAGATGAGCACTAGCCAATTATATTGTTCTTGCTAATCATGTCTAATATTGTTGAGCGGTTGACTTATAATTTGGGATGGCTGGAAAGGTATCAGCCAAAGCAGATGTCTACAGCTATGGAATTCTTCTCCTGGAGGTGTTTACCAGAAGAAAACCTACTGATGAACAGTTTGATGGGGATTTTAGATGTCATTGATAGCCATCTTCTAAACGAAAGCAACAATACTGCAACTGAAACATCAGCTGCTAGGAATGAGCTGCTGGTGACGATCATGGAGATAGGCTTGTCGTGTTCAAGGGAGTCTCCAAATGAGAGAATGGAAATGAAGGATGTGGCTGCAGGGTTAAGAAGGATACGACAGAGAACATGATGAATGACAAAAGGAGAAATAGTCCAGGGCACAACTAGTAATTAGCTAAAATGGCCAGACGGCAGTTACCAAATAGTTCGATGTAGAAATGTAGTGTGATTGCTTTCATTGAGCACTGTCACTTGCATTGCTTACGCACAGTCTTTTATAATCATTTAGTTAATATATTTGTGCATTTCTTCCTGAGCAATTTGAGTGACTAATCTTGTAGAACAACTTAAACACTTCCAATGAAAGTTGCACAAAAGAGGCTTGATAATTTGTCCATTATTGCCGTTCTTGTCATATTCTCAAGAAAGGATACCCCAACTGCCAAAATTTGAGTTCACATCAATCCTCTCCGTTTACTAAAATTTTGATTTAATATATCCTCAGTGCACAATTTCCCAAGTCTGCCAAAAAAAAGTGCAACAAGAAAAATGAAAAAAAATGTATAATTCTGGTAAGGTTTGGGCCGCAGTCTAAGTTTATCTAAAAAAAAAAACCCTTGAATGAGGAGGATGAGAATTGTCAGCTATGAGTGTCATTGCATTATTGAAGAATGTTAAATGTAATGGCCCCTAACAAGAGACCATGTGCTATGGACTAGAAATGACCACAAAAACCATGCTAACTAAATAGAAGCCCCCTATCCCATAAGGGGCAAAAGTGTAACTTGGAAAAAAATCACTTTATTTCCCAGGAATTGAAGCCACCCAATGTTAAAGGAGGCTTGGTGTTATATTAAAAAAAATATATCTTTGATCTTTTCAAGTGTGCGAAAGTGCATAAATCCAAACCCATAAGCCGTACAAAAATAATGCACAACAAGGCGAATGCACAAAAATGAATAATTATGGTAAGTTTTAGAGTGAAGTCCAATTTTATCAACAGAAAACCCTTGAATGAGGAGGATGGGAATTATATGATATGAGCATTGTGTCATTGTAGCATGTTATTTGCAATTGCCCCTAACAAATGATGATGTATTATGGACTAAAAGTGACCAAAATGACCCTTCTAGTTAAATAGAAGACCCCTCTCCCTTTAAGGGCGAAATAAATGTAGAAAATTTTCATTCTATTTCCCAGTAACTGACCCACCAATGTTAAAGGAAGCTTAGTGTTATATCAAAGGAAGTACTATTTCTTTGGCCTTCTCAAGCATGCAAAAATGCATGAAGCCAAACCCATAAACATGCCGATGGCCATATCTATAAAATTATTTTCTGGTACCAGTATAAAGTTCAAGGACGCTACTTCATATTATAGTATCGTGGAAGCATTGCAAATATGTGACCCATATCTCGCAGTTATTGCCTTCAGTGTGAATAGGGCAAAAGTGAATTGCTTGAAGCATCTTTAAGACGAGTCTAATTAATATTTAAAGAACATTAACAAATAGGGCGACGAGTGCAAGTTTGCTGGGCTCTTAGGGTTCATGCAAACTTTACAATTTTAAGATTCACATTTTTAAACAAAGTGTACTTGGATACTATGTGAGGTATAAAGATTTTTTAACTTTTATGAGGTGTATTTAGGTGCTGGCAATGTGTTACTATGCAAGTTGAAAGTTGGACTAGGAGAACGATGAGAGCTTAAGAAAATAAACCAAAACACTAAAGTTTTTTTTTTTGCTATTAAACACTTGAGGATAATAAACTAGGCCTTTAAGCAATTCGGCTCATAATGGAACCTTCAATTTGACCTGGTTCGACCAAGAACCTGGCTTGGTTCTCACTGCTGCGGGAGAAGAAGCAGCCCTATCTGACATTAACGACGTAGAAAAACAGTATTCTCACTCATTTTGTCAGCCAATTCATTCGCAAATGCCTTTACCAAGTAAAAAGCTCATCAAAAAATCATTGACCATCTGGCAGAAAGCGGAAGCTCCTACCCAGTTTCTTGTCTCCCTAGACTACAAGGTCTGTTTTCTGTGCCTTAAAAGTACTATTACCCACGTTGTACTCCAACTTGTGCATTGATGATCCATCTTTGTAGCATTGGACGTTGTCACCTCTGACACTCAAAATAAACATAGCTGACATTCTCATTCTACATATATAAAAAACAATAGCAAAGTTAGAATAATTATTCAAACTAAAACTCGCCAAACATTACAGTGCTTAAGACAATCACTTTTTCCATTTAAGTGTTAAAAAAACAGCATAAATCCACCAAAAATATAAGATACAATTTGTACAGCCGAAAGCCTCATTCAGTGGGTTGCACACATGAACATGAACATGTAGACGGACATTTATATGCATTGATAGAACAAGAGAAAAAGACGGGAATGTAGCCTGCAATCTACGAAAAGGAAAGTTGATGCATATGCATACAGAGATTTTGTAGCTTGCGAGCATTAGATATCTAGTAGTTGAGTGACTAAATTATCATAAATGCAGAAAAAATCATTAAACTGAAAGAAGGTCTGAACTTTGACAACTTATGATATTTGGTAATCGATGGACAAGAATTTTGGAAGCGGAATGAAGGAAGGAAGGGTGTTCGAAAGGGGCGGACCTTCTCGGGTTTCTGACAATCGATCACTCCCTGGTAAATCTGTGGTTCTCATCATCAAGATTCAGAAGTGGATTTTGAGCAACTATCAATTCAGATGATAAATGGAACGCCAATAAGCAAGATCACTTCAAAGGTTTTGGAAAAGACGAAGCAGCCCTTTCGTTGGACTGTGATTCACTGTGTCATTGGAGACTTATAGAAGAAGAGCATTGTTTATGCTTACATTGCTAATGATCTGATAAGTCCATGGAAAGCAGCTGCAAACCCTAAGTTCTCTTTCTTAGGAGGGATGATTTTCATGTAAGGGTTCATATTGAGGATGAACTCAGGGTAGTTTTTAGAAGGGGAGAATGGAAAATGTGTCGAAGAGTGATGGTTGCCAGCAGATGGGATCCAAGATGCTCCTTATCGATTGAGGAGAAATGGGAGTGCCAATCTGGATTAGGGTTCCTAATTTGCCAGTATTTTTATGGAATCGAAGCACTTTCCAAGCTACTGCCAGAGCACTATAGAGAGAACCGATGGAAGATGACATCCATACTCAATCGATGTCAAGAATTGGGCTTGCAGAATCTGTGTGCAGGTAGCATTGGATTTCAATCCAAAATCCGAGATTGAATTGGAAGCTGAAAGGAACGTTATGCCCAGAAAGTTTGGAATGCAGAGATTGATTTAGAGGAGACCAGCAATTGTGGAGTAACTTGAAGACCAACCAGCTGGTGGGTGACGAGAAGATAGAGCAGGAGATAGAGAATCAATTGATAACAAAAAGAATCGAAGGGGAGAACCGTGAGTCTTCATCAGGTTTGATTCATTCTCCTCCATTAAAACATAATTTTCAGGATTTTTGTTGTTTGGATGGAATGAAAAGTAGCAAAGAAATGAGTGGTTTGGAGAGTGAGGTTATGGTGAACGACTCACCACCAGGTTTGTCAAGAAGAGAAACTGGGAGAAGAGTTGGTAAGAAAGGGAAGGCGATTGATGATGCTTCCACATGATGATGAGGAACATCATTCCAGAGTAATGAGGATAGGGTCGAGGCAGGAAAAGGAGAAACAGAGTCCACAACACCAAATATATCTTATGACAGTACTCTATTACGGACACATCCAACATTGTGTGTCCGGTTTTCTTCACCTTATATGTCTAATGAGGAAGGAATTAGCATTCCACTAGCTGCTATGAAAACAAATCGGTTGGGTCTTCATCTCCTATCCTGATTTAAAAACAAGTTCAGATCCGACAAACATATGCATATGTATCATTTCACATCCTTGTTGGATCCCACTGGAACATTGGACTCCCAGTCTCATTCAACTTATGAAAGAGCATGACCAATCTAAACCCTTTTGCTCCAAATTTCTGCACCAAAAATGGAACCAAAATCAGGTCAACTGGTAATTGAACTTATTAAATCTATTTACATAACTAATCAAAGTGGATTCACAAAACCAAATTACCGATGCTTCATGACGATGGTCAGGTCAACAATGGGACTTGGGTCAAAATCCAACCAAATGGAGTCTGAGATCCAGAATGGAGAATTCCCATTGCCACCAGGAAGCATCTGGCAACTCACAAAAATACACCTAACTTTTGTTATTATAAAAACCACACAGTTGTTCCATGATAAACTACTATATATATATATATATATATAGTTAGTTAGTTAGTTAGTACCCTTTAAACGAACTTTATGCTCAACTATGTTTTCTCACCCTTCGGCCCTTGGCCCTTTCCTTTCACCACTTCGCGGCTTCACCCCTTTGGCCTTTCCCTTTCTGGTGAATTTGGGCACAATCGGATTATGGGCAGGAAAGAAATTGCGACTGCTTTAAGTTTTCTGGAGGTGGATCGCTGTTGACTGTCGAGCCCGACCCAATCCATTTCCAGCATGGGCAACACAGGCGTGAAGCTCCTTTTCACATGGAGCTTTCTTGGGCTGGCAAGGGCAGGCCCCCATGCCAGCCCCACGATAGCTCTGCTACTGATTTCATGTATTAATAAAAGGGCATAACTGGTCGGGACATGGTTAACCACGTATGTATGTTATTTCATGTTGTCACAGTTGCCGATAATGGAAATTAAGAGTTAATTAATTTGTTTATATGGAAACAACTTTTAGTCTTTTCATTTTAATAATTATACGTAAGCTATTTAGTAACTAGCAGAAGTTTATTCTTAATCAACAGTAAAATATCTTGTATTTCTTCTCATCCCCATATCTTTGGACAAATTTTCAAATGTTCCCATAAACTTATTTGAAAATATTAGCTTCTTCACCGTTTATATTAACATAAAACCATGAGCATATACACTTTCCTATCTCACAGTTGCCGACTTAAAGAAATATTCTTTTGAAACAGGAAAAGCTGGAACGTAACTTGTTCATGGTTTCACTTCTGTTCGTGAGTTCTCACAAACCCTTTAACTTCGTGAGCCTGGAGTAATTGAGTAGTGCCCAAATTCTTTGGGACTAGATAGGGCTGTACAATTAGTCAAGCTTACTCAAGCTCGACTTGAGCTTGTTCAGTTACGCTCGATTTGATAACTCAAGTTTATAAAGGAGTCGAATTCGAGTTACTTGAATTTGACTCTATTTTCTTTAATTTAGCTTTTTTTTTAATTTTCAAATTTAAAACAAAGAAATTGATGGAAAAGTTGGTAAAGGAACTTAAACAAGCCAAACTGAAGCCACTATTTGGTCTATTGAGTCAACCTTTTCTGATCTTGTACAGCTCGAGTCGAGCTCAAGCCACGATTTTGGTCGATCGAATTGACCTTTTGCTGTTCTTTTACAGCTCGACTCAAGCTTGAGCCCAGCAATCATTCCATGTATGCAGCCCGACGACTAGTGTTTCTGAGTTGACCACAGAACTGAAGCATTTATTGGAAACGATGTCCCGGCCCATTGGAGCCGATTCAAGCTGATTCTGGTAACATCGATCGTCTGATCGGTGGGAATAGCTCTGCTGATAATGCCCAACAAGCCCTTCTATCATATGTAGTAAATTTCGATAAAAAAACGAGAGAAATTAAAAAAAATGGTCAAGTCGAAAACTGGCAAAAAGAGCATGATATTGAAAATATGTTTGCTAAGGGACGAAAAAATCTTGTTGATGTAATCTATTGCACCAATTATGGTAAGAAGGCCGTTCAGGAGACTCAATGTGTCCAAATAAGAAAGTGATATTGCATTCTTTTCAAGAGAGTGGACTTAATTTTCCATCGATTTTGAAAAAAAAAAGGCTAAATTTTTTGAAACACAACTTATAACATGACCGTCATATGGGTTAGCGGCTTGAGGTTAGGACTGATAGGTGGACAGTTAATATTTGAGGGTTTTGGTTGTGCCACCCTACACAACCCGAATAACATTCCTTATCACCTCAATTAAATGCCACCTAGTTTGAATAAATAGGCATTCATATTCAACACAACCAGCCACAGTAGTGTGACTAAAATCAGCTTTTGAAGGGAGTGGATGAAGTTGGCCTAACTCCAGTCCGGTGATTTAGATGATGTAGTTGATAGTCAGCACAGTGTTGTCATAATTAGCAAATATGAATGGCTATCAGTGCATCAACATTTTGATTATATAAAATTCAACTTTTTTCATAAAAATAACTTGACTCAAAGCATGTTTTATGTCAAAATAGTTTTTATAAATATATTAGGATGTTTACATTTTATTTAAAATATTTTTGAAGCAAAATATTAAAGTGTCTGCTTTTTACCAATTTCTCTCTCCCTCTCCCCTTATATATATATATATATATTGGCACAGACTTATGTGTTTGGATGTGTGTGTCTGATTTGCAATATAATATCAATAAATATATTAATTGATGTGCAAACATTCATGATCCATCTAATCATCACGATTTGATAGTTCACGCATGAAGAAATGTACACAAATATGCATTGGTGACATCTTCTCAACGAGCAATAGTCATCAATTGATCCTTTTCCTTTAACATAAGTTGTAATTTTTGTTCCTTTCTTGTATTAAAAATCTCTAGTCACATGTGCCTGTCTACCGAATAGCTTAAGATTGGCTGACAATTGACACTATTAAGTAATTCACACAATTTAGGAGACATTTAGGACAACCTGGAGATAAGTCACATGAGAGTTAAAAACAACACCATACAATTAATGAATCTCAACCAACCTCACAGGCTCTACAATAAATAAATAAATAAATAAATAAATAAATAAATATATATATATATATATATATATATATGGATACATGTTTGATTTCTTTTAAGGGTACTTGAACATCAGTTATATTGGGCTTCAGTTCTAGAAAATAAGATTGTATTCTTTTTAGATGTGGATCAGAATGCAAAATGAGAAAGGCAGTTTTGGAGGTTCAATTGATCTTAAGCCCATTAAGGAGCAATTACTGCTATTGTGTCCTGCGTTGGCATTATCTAATTATTTTGCGCTCGCTAATCATGCTTGAATTAAAATTTGGGATGGCTGAAAAGGTGTCAACCAAAGCTGACGTCTACAGCTACGGAATTCTCCTCCTTGAGGTGTTTACAGGAAAAAAGCCTACTGATGAACAGTTTGATGGGGATTTTAGTTTGAGGCAATGGTAGCTGAAGCATTTCCTGTTGCAATTTCAGATGTCATTGACAGCCATCTTTTGAATGAAAGCAACACTACTCCAACTGAAAGATCTCTCCTAATGATCCGCTAGTAACGATCATGGAGATGGGCTTGACATGTTCAAGGATCTCTCCTAATGAGAGAATGGACATGAAGGAATTGGTTATCGGGCTCAGAAGGATACGATAGAAGACAGAAGTGATAGAAGGATAATTCAAATATATCCATATATACAATGAGTTTAATTCCAGGGTGCAACCAGCCGTTGGCTGAAATGGTCAGAACGTGGATTCCAAGAGGCTAAATAGTTGGAGGTGGAAATGTAGTTTGACTGCTTTCATTGAGAGCTCTCACTTGCATTCTCAATTACAGTTGTATATAGGATTTAATAAAGACATGCTTATATGTTTAAATATGCTTGTGTGTTCTATTCCTAAGGCATTTGGGTGACTAATCTGGTAGAACAGCTCACACATTTCCAATGCAAGTTATGTGAAAGAGGCTTGGAACTTTGTCCATTATTGCAGTTTGTGCCTTATTCTAAATAAGGACACCTCAGTAGCCATAGTTCACATAAATCCTCAGCACAATTTCTCAAACCTATAAAAAAATGCACAACAAGAAGAATGAACAAAAATGCCAAATAGTCCAGTAAGTTTTGGACTGAATTCAATTTTATCAAAAGAGGAGCCCTCGAATAAGGAGGATGACAATTTTATTCTGTGAGCATCATGTGTTATTGGAGCATGCTATCTGTGATGGCCCTTTAACAAAGGACCATGTGTTATGGACTTCAAATGATAAAAAAGGCCAAAATGATGTTGTTAATAAATAGAAGCCCCCCCCCCCCCTACAAGAAAAAGTGAAACTTGGAAAAACTTCATTCTATTTAGTAGGAAGTGAATCCACCATTGTTAAAAGGAAGTTTGGTGTTGTCTCAAAGAAAGTAACATATTTAATCTTTTCAAGCATACAAAAAT
Organism: Nymphaea colorata; assembly: GCF_008831285.2. Classification (NCBI taxonomy): domain Eukaryota; kingdom Viridiplantae; phylum Streptophyta; class Magnoliopsida; order Nymphaeales; family Nymphaeaceae; genus Nymphaea; species Nymphaea colorata. The sequence continues at coordinate 21,681,138 of NC_045148.1, forward strand.
GCATGAAGCCAAACCCATGAACACGTCGATGGCCACATTCATAAAATTATTTGCCAGTCACAGCTCAAAGTTCAAGGATGCAACTTTATATTGAAGTATTGTGGGAGCATTGCAATATGTGTCCCTCACCAGCTTGATATTGCCTTCTGATAGGTTTGTTTGCTTCCCAAAATTTGTTTAAGGCAGGTTGTGTTCATTCTCCACACATTTCATATTCACCCAAACATTATCTTCAACCTCTATGTGGTGTGGTATTTGGTAAGGAAGTTAAAACTTTATAAAGCGAAGGAAATAAAATCTTATTAAAGGAAAGTATTTCATAAACTTTTATCAAGACACTTAGAGAGAGTGAGACAAAGATTTTTAAGAGAGAGAAAATATAGATATAGAAAAACTAGTAAAAGACCAAGAGACTTTAAGAGAAAATTAAGAGAGAGAGAAATAAAAATTGATAAGTGAGTGGAAAGAAATAAAGCTAGAAACTAGTAGAAAAGAAAGAACATTTAATTGAAAAACTAGTAGAAGAGCAAGAGATTTTAAGATAAAAATGAGGGGGAGACAGAGAGAGAAGGAGATAAATATTTTTTAGAGAAAAAAAACTAATAGAAGAACAAGGGAATTTAAGAGAGAAATGAGTGCTAGAGGGAGAGAGAGATAACATATTTCGAAGAGAAAGAAAATAAATAAAGAGAGAAAAACTAGTAGAATAGCAAAAGCATTTAAGAAAAAATGAGAGAGAGAGAAATGTAAAGATTTTTAAGGGAGAGAAAACCAGAGTTCTAACAAAATGAGAAAGAGCAAAGAAAAGAAGGAAGAAAAAAAGATCTAACAACAAGATTTTTTATGCCCTTTTTTTTATATAGAAACTAAAATTTAGGAGATAATTTTGAAAATTTTGAACTTCAATATTTTTATGTGAGCGAGAGAGGAACTTGTGCTTCAATCCCGTTAGCAAGACACTCTTTTAAAGGTGGATCACTCCTTTAAGACTACAAATAGGACGACCGATAGATATTTTATCAAGGGAATGAGGATGTCAAAACTAATCGTAGCTTTCTTGATTTGGACAATCTCCAACCTCAAAAAACAATATAAAAGAAAAAAAAATCCCACCACAAGCTGTCATCCTCATCGTTCGTCCATCTATCAATAGAAAAATCAACTGGCCATACATGCACGTTATCTATTTGTAGAGATATAACAAAGGCATACATTAAATGGAAGGTAAAAAATAAAATTAAAAATTAAAACAAAAAACATATCATGCGTATTTGAGTTGATCAAATAAACAAGACTTGGCTTCACTTGCTCATGGTTGTTGGCTCTAAACAAGAAACTTCAGGAGCTCTCTTACATGGCCATGGGGAGATGATGAAGGGAAGAGAAAAAAAAAAAATGGGACTACGTGCCTCAGAATGGTATGTGCTGGGGTGGAAGATTCCCCAACCGGATAAAAAAAAAAAAAACTTGCTTGGCTGAGCTAGGCTAGGCTGGCCCGACTCTGAGTCAGGTATTGAAGGCCTGATTCTGTTCAACATACACATTTAAACCCCACCTCTCCATTTTGGTTTCTTTTTCTTTCTCTCTCTCAAATCTTTTTCGCCATAGCGCAGACATTTGGCTTCCTTATTACTTAGGTTTTTTTTCTAAAATTCCGTATTATTTTGCCATAACCCCACCTCTCCACTTCAACGCATGTCCAATTGAACCATTCCCGAAAAAAAACAAAACAAAACAGGTATGGGAAATAAATTAATCTCTGATTAAGAAATAGATAGTCTTCGGATCTAAGAAATAACATCTGACTGGTTTCGGATTCAGATTCTTATATATACATATATATATATATATATATATATATATATATATATATATAAGAATCAGATCTGATATGGATTCAGACCAGATTTAGTTTTAAGTAATTACTCATATCCAATGCACTTACCTTTTGAAAATCTTCTAGATATCGTTCAAATTCGGATTGTGAAACCAGATCTTGAATTCAGTTTCAGAGATGATATCTCTTCATTCTATTAAAATCTGAATTTGAATACCAGTATGTAGGGCTGCACAGCGAGTCGAGCCAACTCAGGCTTGAGTCGAACTCGCTCAAGTAAACTCGGCTCGAGCTCCACTCGTTTTTTATACGAGTCCAGCTCGAGCTTAAGTATAAAGTCAAGTATGTTAACAAGTCGAGTTCGAGTTAGTCAAACTCGACTTGATTAAACTTGGATGCAGCGAAAGAGGAAGGCACCTTGAGGGCAAACTTGTCAAAGCAGCAGCGGTCTCACAGCAAACCGAGAATAAACGAGTTTAGACGAGACGCTCGAGTCTAGCTCGAGCTCAAAGGCAGTCACTTGAGTTGAACTCGAGCTGAAATTGTGAAGCTCGTGTCGAGCTCAAGCTGACTAAACATGAGTCGAGCCGAGCTCGAGCTCGATTCGGCTCGTGTGCAGCCCTACCAGTATGTGAATACCTAAAAAAACGGATATAGTGAAGAGTATACCCAATTTAAATCCAATCTATTAACATCCCCACTTGCAAAGAACGTTGCTTTAGACAGAAAAAGAAAGAAAGGCACTGGGGGCAGAAGCACATCCCATTCCAATCTCAGGCGTCATTGATGGCCATCCCCATTTCTTGGGCATGGTTGAATATCTCAAGTAATCTTCTCCTGCTTTTGAATCTGCTAAATATTACTTCTATCGCAAAACCAAAAGGCCACTATGCAACCATTTCTCAATGTCCACATGCTCCAGGCCGCCGGCAAAAGTAGAAGTTACTCGGCTATCTGCTCATTAAGAACATCGTCAACAGTCATCACCGATACTCTTGGAGGAGTTGGGAGGACTCAAGAGAACGACTAACCTTGTTTTTCTTGAAAATAAATGGACCTAAATACAAAGAATAAAAATGAAAAATATTAGAAAAGTGAGAAAATCTGCAAGGATGGATGCCAATGGATCCGATTTGATATATAATGTACTCTTGACCATACCTTCTTTTCCATTGGGTTCGAGTTCCGATTCCAATGAAAAAAAGTCATACCCAAATTTGAATCTGAAATCAGACTCTACAATATGAATCTGATCAGAATCTGATTTTTTTGCTCGTCCAAAACTGAATCCAAAATCAGATTTCACAATTTGAATCTGATTTTGGGACCATTCATCCATGAAAGCTATAATAGACTTCAAAATTAAAGAGAAGTCTTCCAATTGGGCTCTGATCCAGTGGTGGAGTAATGTTGTAGCTGGTGTGGGCACACCGGCCCATCAAATTTACTTTATTTGCTTATGAGTTCCCCTTAAAGATTGAAATTTAAACTTAGAGTGTTCTTTAAAGGTTGAAGTTTAAAGTCAAAAAATTTCTGACTCCACCACTGCTCTGATTCAGCACCTTGATATGGAGTGCTAACTTGTGTTTTTTTTTTTTTACTTCTATGTTTTGGGTGATGTTGTTTCGACTACAGGTCCTGCTAAATGAAGGAAATTAGACAGTCATGCTGTCTTAACTGCATGGGTTGATATTCCATCTTTTTGTGAAAACAGAAGCCTCCCCATTCATTTTTGTGCTTGAGGGTAATTCTCTGAAGAAATGGATCTGCTGGAGGGTAGGCCTCCGACCTGTTATTAAAAGAAACCTCAAGGTAATGCTCTTGCTATTTTTCACCTTGCATGTCGATACATCCCTTTTGTAGTACAAAGGGTTGATGCTATGGCAGGAGGTCACAATAGTCTTCATAAGGATGTGATCAATCCCCGAGGCTCTGTTTCAGGGTTGGCTTGGATTATGATTCATTCCTTATTCTTTTGTATACTCTTTTCTGCTTCTTCCTCTAATCTGATTGAAGGTACCATCCCATTGCCCTTATCCAACTTGACCAAGTTAATTTCCTTAGATTTGAGATTCAACAAAATAAATGGGCTCATTCCACCAAATATAGGATCAATGAACAGGTTAGAGGAGTTAGGTCTTTCTGGCAATGCATTAGAAGGTTTAATTCCAGACTCACTTTACCAGTTGGTTCGCATGTCTAATCTCTATTTGGAGATGAATGAACTCAGTGGGCCAATCTCGACCTCTATAAACAATCCCACGAATCTGCGAGAGTTCTATTTAAATTCAAACAATTTCTCATCAGGAATCTCTCCCGCCCTTTGTGAGTTGAAGAATTTGATATGGCTTTACTTGCAAGACAACATTTTCACTGGTGAGCTGCCTTTAGATGTGGGAAATTTGGTTGTGGTGGACAAAATGGATTTCTTTGTGAATCAATTGAGCAGAGAGCTGCCTGTGTCCTTATCAAGGCTCCAAATGCTAGAATATTTGAATCTCTCCAAAAACTCATTTGATGGTAACATTGCTGAACAACTTGATCACATACTAAATCTTGACAGTATTTACCTTTCCCATAACAAGCTTTCCGGTGAGATACCAAAATCATTGGAGAAACTTCAAGACATCCATGTCTTGGACTTGTCCTTCAATCTATTGAAAGGAGAGATTCCAAGTGGTGGAAAGTTTTCAAACCTTTCTGCTGAATCATTCCTAGGGTACTATGCACCATGTGGAGCTCCCAAATTACATGTGCCAGTATGTTCAGATGGAGCAAAGATGCACAATAAATGTCAACATGCTCAGAGTTTATATTTTTTTAGCGAGTGGGGTTTCGCACTTGTAAAAATTGTTTGGATTCTCATTGTTGTTGCAAAATATAGAAAGAGGGGGTTGGTGAAACATGATCAGGAGGTTGAAAGATTTCATGGAATTACCATCCCAGTGATCACATACTGAATGTTATCTCAAGCGACAAACACCTTCAGTGTTGCAAATTTTTTAGGGAGTGGAAGCTTTGGTTAAGTGTATAAAGGAACTTTACTGGATGGAACAACGGTGGCTGTTAAGGTCATAAACTTGTTATCTGATGGTGCATCAAAAGGTTTCGACATTAAATGCAATGTGATGTGCCAAATTAGACACTGAATCAATGATTGGATATCATGATTGAATCTCTTCCAAAGATTGGATATCATGATTGATGTTGCTTGTGCTCTAGAATATCTTCACCATGGTTGCTGGGAGACTATAGTTCATTGTGATCTAAAGTCAAGTAATGTGCTTCTAGATGAGAACATGACAGCACATGTTGGTGACTTTGGCATTGCGAAGATGCTAGTTGGTCACAAATCTTCAACTCTTACAAGCACCCTTGGAACCACCAGATACATTGTGCCAGGTACCAACTCTTAGTCCTGTCACAAATTCTTTGCTTTTCACAGTTATAGGAAAGTGTTATTGCTTGAACTGTTTCTTAGACAACTTTGTCCAGCTTACCATGGAGAGGAAATTTTATCACCATCCATAATATCCAAATATCATGCTTTAATTTTGGCTTTCCTACCTGTTGAGAACTAACTAGGAATTTATTATGAAAAGAGAAATACCAGATTAATAAGTGAAAGAGGATGATCACTAGCAATTTTGCATTTAAATACAAGTCTGAGTCCAACTAAGATAGTGATTGAACCAAATTATTAACAGAGATGTGCATGCACACAAACACAACACAAATGCTTGCAAGTTTCCCTTTTAAATATGTTTCTTTCTTTAGTAAATTTTCACTTCCTCCTTATAAATGCATGGAAACAAAAAATAGAGTTTCATGTACACCATAAATCAAAACAAAATAATTAGTCCTAATTTTTTGCACTGCTTTCTTTATTTTTGAAGCCATCTCATTAACGACAATGTTCATTGTCTACTAATATTGCCAGGATCATGTCTGACCTTGTTGAGTGGATGAATTTGAATTCGGGGCCCCTGGAAAGGTGTCGACCTAAGCAGATGTCTACAGCTATGGGATTCTGCTGCTTGAGGTGTTTACCACAAGAAATCCTACCGATGAACGTTTTGATGGGGACTTTACTTTGAGGCAGTGGGTGGCTGAAGCATTTCCACTTGCAATTTCAGATGTCATAGATGGTCATCTTCTGAAGCAAAATAACCATGAAATGGTTTCAGATCATGTCGCAGAAGGCCGTCTTCTGGAGCAAAATGACTGAGAAACTCTTTGAAATGAAATGCTTGTCATGATCATGGAGACAGGGTTGTCCTGTTCAACGAAATCACCAACTGAGAGAATGGACAAGAAGGAGGTGGTCGCCAGGCTTAAAACGATACGACAGAAGGCTTCCCATGTGGAAGAATGGCAAAAATAAACCAATCCTTTACATTTATTTGGAAAACAGGGGATCTGCTTTTGCTTCTGACTTTTTATTGCGTTTCCCAACACCCTGCTAGAAACACTTTCTTTCAACAAAATGCAAGTAAAACAGTAAATGGTCTTCCACTAGCTGCTATGAAAACAAATCAGTTGGGTCTTTATCTCCTATCCTAATTTAAAATAAGTTCAGATCCGACATTCATATGTACACGTATCAATTAACATTTTAGTGGATCCCACTGGAACATTGGACTCCCATTCTCATTCACTTATGAAAGCGCATTACCAATCTAAACCTGTTTGCTCCAAATTTCTGCACCAAAAAATGGATCCAAAATCAGGTTATGTGGTAGTTGAACTTAGTAAATCCATTTACATACCTAATCAAAGTGCATTTGCAGAACCAAATTAATGATACTTCATGACGTTGGTCAGGTCAACAAAGACATTTGGATCCAAGTCCAAACAGATCGAGTCCGAGACCCAGAATGAAGAATTCTTAGTACCACTAGAAAGCATCTGACAACTCAGAAAAGTACGCCCAACTTTTGTTATTAGAAAAACTACGCAGTTGTTCCATGGTAAACTAATATATATATATATATATATATATATATAATTAGTACCCTTTCAATGAACATTTATGCTCGCCTATGTTTTCTCGCCTAATAATTCTATAATTAAGTTAAAGCAACATCAATTTTAATCTTTTATGATTTCATGCATTAATAACAGGGCATACCTGGTGGGGACATAGTTAACCAAATATGTATGTTATTTGGTGTTGTCACAGTGGCTGATAATGGAAATTAATGAGCTAATTGATTTGTTTATAGGGAAAGTACTTTTAGTCTTTCCATCTTAATAATTATACGTAAGCCATTATTAACTAACAGAAGTTTACTCTTAATCAACAGTGCAAATATCTTGTATTTCTTCTCATCCCCATAAGTTTACATAAATTTTCAAATGTTCCCATCAACTTATTTGAAAAAATAAGTGTCTTGACGGTTTAAATTAACATAAAACCACAATGATATACACCTTGCTATCTCACTTTAAACTATAATAAACACAGAAAAAATCATCTAACTACAAGAAGGTCCAAGGTATTGCCAGAACGCTATGGGGAGAACCGATGGAAGATGACATCCATACTCAATCGATGTCAAATATGGTGCTTGCAGAATCTGTGTGCACATAGCATTGGAAGAGGAAGAAATTGTTCTTCAAGAAATCAACTGTATGAGTAATATTAAAATTTCCTCCCATTGCGAAGCGAATATATACTCATATGACAAGTCGGTGTAGAGTTAATCAGTTGGTGGTTTCTTCTCAAGAGGCTGTGGCAAAGAAAGATGGGTGGAAGGAAATCATGGTTATGATTATGTCCGGAGAGCTAAGAAGTGGCCCGTTGGGAATAAGAAAAAAAATGAGGAGTTAATAAAGGAGAAACCCAGATCAAAAGCAGAACCATAATTTGGGATAACAAGTTTCGGTTTCTCCGTGGGCAGATTGGAAGTCGAAAAGGAACATTAGACCCAGAAAGATTGGAATGAATTGATTTACAGGAGACCAGCAATTGCGGAGTAACTTGAAGTGCAACCAGCTGGTGGGTAACGAGAAGATAGAGCAGGAGATGGAGAATCAATTGATAACAAAAAGAATCAAAGGGGAGAACCATGAGTCCTCATCAGGTTTGATTGTTTCTCCTCCATTAAAAAATAAATTTCAGGATTCTTGCTGTTTGGATGGAATGAAAACTGGCAAACAAATGACTGGTTTGGAGAGTGAGGTTATGGTGAATGAATCACCGCCAGGTTTGTCCAGGAGAGAAAATGGAAGAACAACTGGTAAGAAAGGGAAGGCGATTGATGATGCTTGCACATGGGGGAACATGAGTCCAGAGTAATGTGTCCACTACACCAAATATATCCTATGAAGGCACTTTATTACGGACACATCCAACACTATGTGTCCGGTTTGGCCCTTCATTACGAACAACCACAACGCCTTTCCAGTACAAACAATAACGACTCTCGGTCCACCCAATGGAAGCATTTATTGGAAGTGATTTCTCGCCCCAATCCAGCCGATTCTGACTGATTCCAGTAACGTCGATCACCTGATCGGTGGTATTGTACATAGCTGAGTTCTAAATGTCCAATAAGCCCATGCACTAAATGCAGTGTACTCAATTAAGAAACAAAAAAAGGATAGAGTAGAAAACCTGGCAAAAAGAGCACATGATATTGGAAATATGTTGTTACGATAAGGGCTGCTAAGAACATAATTGTTGATTAATCTTCCGTGCCAAGCAAGGCGGTGATGTAGAAATAAGAAGTCCTACCAATTAGAAAAGGTCCCATTGGCACTGAGTGTGGAAATAACAAATGATATCACTTTCTTTTAAAGAGCAGTAGACTTGAGTCTTCCAACAATTTAAATTAAACAAAAAATGAAGGCAAAATTTCTTGGAAGAAGAGAATCTACGAAAGAACGTTGCTAATTGTTCATGATCATAAGATTGCTTGGCACCGATAGTAGTATGTAGAATCAATTTATATCAACATTTCCTATCCTATCTGAATTTGAATCTGATCAGATATTTATGTATATATGAATCTGATTGAATGTCCTTTTTTAAATCTGAATATGATCCAATTTCTTAATTAAATATTATTTTTTTCTCATCTGTTTTTTTTTGAACAGTTTGGGTGGATATCTAATTTAAATTGGAAGATACCCTTGAAAATTAGTAAAAAAAAAGTTACCCCTCACATGGTATGAATTTACAGGGAGCAAAATGCCTCGTTGGGAGTGCAGGGCAAAGCCAATACTGGGCAATTAATGTACACTTACCAGTTGGCAAATAAAAAAACAAATCAATTTGGCTTGTGTAAAAAATTTCTAATAACAAATGGCCTATGTGATTTATATGCAAATAAAAATAATTAAAATTTAATTTTTCGGAAAAAGGAATTGAGGAATATAAAAATTAATTAAGAATAGAAAACTCGTCCACTGTACCCAACTTTGATGGGGCCATTTCAAAAGAAAAATGGAGTCAAAATGTGGCAAAAAGATAACAAGATATTGAAATTGTATAAGTTGTTACGGTGAGGGCTGCTAAGAAAGAGACTTGTTGATGTAGTCTTCTGTGCCAAGTAAGGCGCTGTTGTAGAAATATGAAGAGCTACAAATAGAAAAAGTCCATTGATGTGATCTTAAAGTGAATTGTCTTCACGTTCCACTTGACATTGACATTATTTAGGTTTGAGTCGCTAAGTCTTGCCCCATTGACCATGCAAATGTCCGGTGCATAGTTCTTCCAGGTGCCATCCGGCCAAACATCATTCATTGGGGTGCCAACTGTTGGCTTGTCGGCTGTCTATATGGCTGTGTGGGAGTGGGTTAAGTGGGGTCAAGCTCAATCCTTTTCTTGACTTCCAAGTCAAGTTTCACTGTAGTCTCCATGACTCATGAGTCGTCATTTACCACTCAAGTTTATGGCTGCACAAGTCAAGCCAGCTTAAAAACCACTCATAAACTTGAGCTTGAGTTCAAGTATATACTAGAAATGTTAAAGCAGTTGAGTTTGAGTTGTAAGAACTCTAGTTAGCTCAACTATAAACGAACGAGTTAAAAAAAAAAAGGAAACATGCTTCACATAAACGAGTTAAATGAGTTGAGTTTGAGCTCAATGTTGTATTGTCGAGTCCGGCTCAAGCTTGTTTTATTGAGCTTAACTTGAGTTTTCTGAGTCCACTCAAGCTTGAGCTGGCTCAACTCGAGCTCATCTCCTCATGTGCAACCCTATTCAAGACCCTGGTCAATTTAAAAACCATTCACCAGCGTACATAGTGGTGAAGCTAAGATTTTTTTTGGTTCAAAATTTACTTTAATATTTTAAAAAATGTTTCATAAATTTCTCATCATTATTGTTTATCAAATCATCAAATCATTTTTTTACATAATAACATTTATTTTTTGAAACTCTGGCTGATCCATTTCTGCCTATTTACTGTTTTTCTTATTTAAAAAAATTAAATCAGAAAATTTTTAAAAAATTAAAAAATATAATTTTTTTAACCTAGGGTAATCTCAGTGTAATATGGCTGTGTGGGAGTGGGTTAAGTGGGGTCAAGCTCAATCCTTTTCTTGACTTTCAAGTCAAGTTTCACTGTAGTCTCCATGACTCATGAGTCGTCATTTACCACTCAAGTTTATGGCTGCACGAGTCAAGCCAGCTTAAAAACCACTCATAAACTTGAGCTCGAGTTCAAGTGTATACTAGAAATGTTAAAGCAGTTGAGTTTGAGTTGTAAGAACTCTAGTTAGTTCAACTATAAACGAACGAGTAAAAAAAAAGGAAACATGCTTCACATAAACGAGTTAAATGAGTTGAGCTTGAGCTCAATGTTGTATTGTCGAGTCTAGCTCAAGCTTGTTTTATTGAGCTTAACTTGAGTTTTCTGAGTCCACTCGAGCTTGAGCTGGCTCAACTCGAGCTCATCTCCTCATGTGCAACCCTATTCAAAACCCTGGTCAATTTAAAAACCATTCACCAGCGTACATAGTGGTGAAGCTAAGATTTTTTATGTTCAAAATTTACTTTAATATTTTAAAAAATGTTTCATAAATTTCTCATCATTATTGTTTATCAGATCATCAAATCATTTTTTTAGATAATAACATTTATTTTTTGAAACTCTGGCTGATCCATTTCTGCCTTTTTTTTTCTTATTTAAAAAAATTAAATCAGAAAAATTTTTAAAAAATTAAAAAATATAATTTTTTTAACCTAGGGTAATCTCAGTGTAATATTATTGACAACCTTTGCGATTGAATGAGGGGGCAGTAGACTTGACTCTTCGAACAAATTGGAAGGGAATCTGTAAAAGGACTTTAATTGATAGTTGTTCATGGTGATAACACTGCCAAGCACCCTGGTTAAATGCTAGTAGTATGTAGAATCGATGTACATCAACCATTTCCTATCCTGTTTAGAACCAATAGTTGTTCAAGGCAGCTACCCATCATAGTCTGATTGGGACATTGTAAAGATCAGCCAGAGTGGATGATTCTTTTGTATATTTATCTTATTTTTTTCTAAAAAATTTACCATATTTTTCTTTTTTTTCACACCCACTGTATTATATGATGGAAAAACCTTTCCATTTAAAAAGCGGAAACTGTATCTGCAAATTTGATTTGTGATTGAATAGGGTTGGGAAATGAGACTTAAGGGCTAAGAAGAAAATTTCTCATTGATGTGACAACAGTTAGTGCTGGAGTGTTTGTTTACACCGGATGTTATAAAATCAAAATTTAAACTTAGTCGTGTGTTTGTTTGTGACAATGTACTTCTGTGACAACATATTGTATTTTCGGAACTCCAACCATTTGTTTGGGTTGGATTGGGTGTCTAGAATGCCCTTTCTAGGAGAACTTTGGTCGACCCGTAGGTGTATGTCAAAAATTGAATAAAACAGAAAAGGATAGAGATTTGAGTGTCACAGATGTTCATTTTGTTGTTTGATTGCACGCTCAAATGCTGGATACAAAGTGTCTCAAAGGTGCATTTTGGAACCATTCATCCATGAAAGCTACAATAGACTACAAAATGTGATCAGATTTGAGCTTTCACTGCATGTCTTAAAAATTGACCTGGCAAATTCTGCATATGTTAAAGACATTCTTAATGACTTCTGTTAAATCTTCGTTCCTTTCTTCGACTGTTTAAATTCACATGCTTTGACCAAGGTTGATCGGTTTATTACTAAGCCAATTAATAAGTGAAACAGGATTTATAAAAAAGAACTAGCATTTCTCCTGTTAACAGCCTCTGCCAGGAGTTCATTTTATTTTTCTAATATTTATGATCTGCTTTTTTTTACATGCGTAATCTCTTCTCTCTCTCTCTCTCTCTATACACACACACACACATACATGCCTAGATATATATATCTGATAAGAGTTTTTAAATTTTGATTGTCCAGTAGGGATTAATCTCTCTCTCTCTCTCTCTCTCTCTCTCTCTCTCTCTCTCTATTGCATGACACTTGCAGGCCAGTAGGGATTAATTTGAGCGGTCTGTATCTTTTGTTATTTATTGTCTTTCTGGAGTTCTGAGATTGGAGTTGGGAGTATGGATGTTAATGGATCAGATTCAAATAGGATACATCCTGAATTACATCTGTTTTTTCGGATATTCACATATCCATATTCACATATCCATATTCACATTCTGATTTGAATACAAACAATGAATAAAAAATCCAATATCACAATCCGAATTTGGACATTGAATCAAATCTGGCTGACCTTCAAAATGTACGAGCATTTGAATATAAGATTTTATTTAAAATTAAATCCGATCTGGATCTGAATCTCAATCCGAATCCAGTTGGATATATATGTACATCCAAATCCGAATCAGAATCCTGTCAGATGTTGTTTCTTAAACCCGAATCCGATCCAATTTCTTAATTGGATGTTAAATTTTTTCCATATTTGATATTTTTTGAATTGGTTTGATTGGATATCCAATTAAAATCAGATATGTTGACAACCCTAATTTGGGAGGAATTGACTCTAAAGTTCTCTTTGTTGGACTTTCGCACGATAGATTAGAAACCTGGCAAAAAGAGCACATGATATTGGAAATATGTTGTTATGGTAAGGGCTGCTAAAAAAAATACTTGTTGATGTAATATTCCGTGCCAAGCAAGGTGGTGATGTGGAAATAAGGAGACCTACGAATTAGAGAAAGTCCCATTTATGTCACCAGCCAAGCCAAAGGCACTGAATGTGGAAATAACAAACAATATTGCTTTCTTTTAAAGAGCAGTAGACTTGAATCTTCTAACATTTTGAATTAAGCAAAAAAATGAAGGCGAAATTTACTGGAAGAAGAGAATCTACAAAAGGACGTTGCTAACTGTTCATGACCATAAGATTTCTTGGCACCAATAGTAGTACGTGGAATCGATGTACATAAACCATTTTCTATCCTCTTATGAACCAACAGACTTGCATCGAAATCGAATGCATGAAGTTGGCCTAGCGAGGCCATTTGTCAAGGGATATTAACCAGTTTTATCATTCAATCATTTTGGATAAAAGTTATTTTCTTGGTGAGCATGAGAGACCCACTACAAGGTGCGGTTACCCAAACCTGACCCATCTCGAACCCTAGGCACTGTAGCTGGCCTGATGGGCCCAGACATGTCAAGCCGGGTATAGCCCAACAACCTAATGGGTAATGACCGAGAGTCATAGTTAACCTGTCAGGAGCCTGGTAGGCCTGACAATTGTTTGAATTTAAAAAATAATTAAATACAATAAAAAAGTGAAAAGAAGGTTTGCTTCATTCTCTCTTGCATGGATAAATTAGCTTATTCTGGTGGAATTGGCTAAAGGTTATGAAATTGAACCAGGCCATGTACTCGGATTTGAATTCGGATTCGAATACTAAAAGGAAAATTTTCAAATTCAAAATTTTCATCCCAAATCAGATTTCAAAACCTAAATCCAGTCTGAATTTGATTTTGATAAAAGTTTGTAGCTGAAACAGAATTTTGAACCCAATCCAAACGATTTTCGAAATGTAAAAGCATTAATGTAGGACTATTATTTAAAACTAATTTTGACCTAAAACTGACTTTGAATCTGTTTAGATATTTATGTATATCTGATTTTGAATCCGATCGAATGTCATTTTTTAAATCTAAATCTGGTCTAATTTCTTAATTAAATATTATTTTTTCCTCATCTATTTTTTTTTAGGAATGGTTTCGGTGGATATCTGATTTAAACTGGAAGACAAAAATGCCCTTGAAAATTAGTAAAAAAAAGTTACCCCTCACGTGTATGAATTAAAAAACTTGCAATTTTTTAATTGACCATATTTTTTCTTTTTTTTGCACACTCACCATATCGTATGGTAGAAAAGCATCGCCATTTAAAAAGTGGGTATCTACAATTTTGATTTGTGATTGAATAAGGTTGAGATGTACTAAAGGGAAATAAGAATTAAGGGCTGAGAAGAAAATTTCTCATTAATGAAACCGTCAGTGGTGCCGCTTGATTTGGAAATGTGAAGTAATGTGTTCCAAAGTAATAGATCTGAGACTTGTACAACTTAAAAAATAAAATGACAAAAATTTCTAGAAGAGAATCTACACATAAATTGATGACCTTGACTCTTGTTCATGCATCTTCTGCTTTGAAAATTGCATAGTTATGGCGGCCACCGGTTGGTCACCTCAGCCGCTCATCTTTCTTTTGTGTTTCTCCTCCATCACCTTCATTGTGGTTCTCGGCCAAAGGGAGGTGTCCTCAGCCCTTGTTTCTCTGAGCAACATGACTCATCAATTGCCATTAATGTCTTTCAAATTCCTCGTTACTAAAGACCCTTGTAATGTGTTATCAAATTGGAATTCCAACATCTCATTCTGCGATTGGAATGGACTTTCATGCAGTCGTGGTTCACAAAGGGTAGTTGCTCTCAACCTCTCTGAAAAGGCACTTGAACGTACTCTCTCCCCATACATCAGCAACCTCTCCATCTTAGAGGTTCTTGATCTTTCAAATGACAGTTTCCATGGTTATCTTCCCATTGATTTTAGCCGCCTCCCTTGGTTGGAAATACTTTCCATAGGGTTAAACCATTTTAAAGGGTTAATTCCACAAACACTGAGCCATTGTCATCATCGCCAAGTGCTTTTTGCTGAAAAAAACAAATTCTATCGAAGCATTCCAGAGTTGCTAGGTAGTTTGCTGGAACTCAAGCGCATAAACCTTTATGGTAACAGGCTCACGGGCACCATTCCAATCACTTTTGTCAACCTCTCAAAACTGGAGTTCCTTAATATTGGTCAAAATCATATGCACAGAAACATTCCTTCCGAGTTGGGAAGCTTAACCCACGTAACATTGTTTAGTGTGGAAATGAACAATCTCACTGGTACACTACCTGAGAGCTTGTTTAACATATCCACTCTTCAGACTTTGAGTTTCATGACCAATGAACTAACAGGGCATCTCCCTAAAGATGTTGGCCGCTTCCTGCCCAATCTCCAATTTCTCGCAATGAGTGACAACAATTTCTTCTTATTCCAATGCTACTAGTCTCCAAACTATCAGTGAAGCACGCAATAAATTCAGTGGTCCAATACCATTAGAATTAGGTAGCTTGACACAACTCAAGCACTTTTACCTCGAACACAATGCAACTGTGAGCTCTCCATTTTCACATCCTTCACCAACTATCGACTGCTAGAGGAAGTTATTCTGTCACAAAGCCTTCTGAATGGCATTCTTCCTGCCTTTGTTGGAAACCTGGCAACCACCTTGTGGAGACTTTATCTTTCCTCTAATGTAATTGAATGTACTATCCCATTGGCCTTAGCCAACTTGACGAAGTTAAGTTCCTTATATTTGAGTTCCAACAAAATAAAGGGGCTCATTCCACCAAATATGGGACAGATGCATAGCTTACAGCTGTTGGCTCTTAATAACAATTTATTAGAAGGCCCAATCCCACCGTCAATCTACCAGTTCGTCCACATGTATGTTTTTTATATTGAACACAACATGCTAATTGGGTCAATTTCGAGCTCTATAAACAATCACACTAGTTTGCAAGGCCCGGATCTAAGCTCAAACAATTTGTCATCAACACTACCGCCTGGTCTTTGTGAGTTGACGGACTTGTGGGAGCTATACTTGCAGGACAACTCCTTCACTGGTCACCTGCCTTTGGGTCTCGGGAATTTTTCCATGATGATCAACATGGATATCTGTGCAAACAAGCTGCACGGAGAGTTTCCGACATCATTATCAAAGCTCCAAATGCTAGAGTATTTGAATCTCTCTTGGAACACATTTGATGGTCACATTTCCGAACAACTTGATCACATGCTAAACCTTGACACTATTGAAGTTTCCCATAACAACCTTTCCGGTGAGATACCAAAATCATTGGAGAAACTTCAACACATCCAGGTCGTGGACTTGTCCTTCAATAACTTCGAAGGAGAGGTTCCGTGTGGTGGAAAGTTTGCAAACCTCTCTGCCAAGTCGTTCCTAGGGAACTATGCACTATGTGGAGCTCCCAAATTCCATGTCCCAGTTTTTTCAGGTGGAACGAAGAAGCACAATAATGTCAACATGCTTAGAGTTGATTCTTTTTAGAAAGTGGGGGCTTTGCACTTGTACTCATTGTTTGGGTACTCATTGTTGTCGCAAAATATAGAAAGAGGGGGTTGGATAAACATGATCAGGAGGAGGTTGAAAGATTTCATGGAATTACCCTCCCAGTGATTACATACAGAATGTTATCTCAGGTGACAAACAAGGAAGTGAAGGCTTTGGTTCAGTGTATGTTGGAATTTTAATAGATGGAACAACGGTGGCTGTTAAGGTCCTAAACTTATTATTTGATGGCGCATGAAAACGTTTTGACATTGAATGCAATGTGATGTGCCAAATTAGACACTGAAACCTTTTTAGAGTCATCACATCTTGTTCCAGTGCATATTTCAAAGCTTTAGTTCTCCAATACATGCTCCTTGGGAGACTAGACGTCTGTCTACATTCACATGGCCATCACTTGAATCTCTTCCAAAGATTGGATATCATGATTGATGTTGCTTGTGCTCTAGAATATCCTCGCCATGGTTGCTGGGAGACTATAGTTCATTGTGATCTAAAGCCAAGTAATGTGCTTCTAGATGAGAACATGACAGCACATGTTGGCGGCTTTGGCATTGCAAAGATGCTGGTTGGTTACAAATCTTTAACTCTTACATGCACCCTTGGAACCACCGGATACATTGCGCCAAGTACCAACTCTTTGTCCTATCATAATTTCTATGCTTGAACTGCTTCTTAGACAACTTGGTTCTGCTTACCATGGAGTGGAAGTTCTATCAACATCCATAATTTCCAAATATCAAGCTTTAATTTTAAATTACCAACCTGTTGGCAACTGATTAATTGGATTTTGTTATGGAAAAGAGAAAAATCAGATTAATAAGTGAAATTAATGGGGATGATGACTATGCAATTTTGCATTTGAATATGAGTCTGAATCCAAATAAGATGGTGAACATTAAACCTAATTCACACATACACTATTGCCAGCAAGTTTTCCTTTTGAGTATGTTTCTTTCTTTAGTAAAATTTCACTTCCTCCTTATAAATGCATGGAAACAAAAAATAGAGTTTCATGTACACCATAAATCAAAATAAAATAATTAGTCCTAATTTTTTGCTCTGCTTTCTTTATTTTTGAAACCGTCTCATTAATGAAAATGTGCATTACCTACTAATGTTGCCATGATCATGTCTGGCCTTGCTGAGTGGATGAATTAGAATTCGGGGCCATTGAAAAGGCGTCGACCAAAGCCTACCGATGAACGTTTTAATGGGGAGTTTACTTTGAGGCTGTGGGTGGCTGAAGCGTTTCCGCTTGCAATTTCTGATGTCATCGGTGATCATCTTCTGAAGCAACTGTGAAACGATTTCAGATCATGTTGCCAAATGCCATCTTCTAAAGCAAAATAACAGCGAAACTGTTCTAAATGAGCTGCTTGTCATGATCATGGAGACAGGGTTGTCATGTTCAAGGAAAGCACCAACTGAGAGAATGGACATGAAGGAGGTGGTCGCTAGGCTTAAAACAATACGACGGAAGGCTTCCCCTTTGGAAGAATGACAAACATAAACCAATCCATTACATTTATTTGGAAAACGACGGGTCTGCTTTTGCTTCTGACTTATTGCGTTTCCCAACACAATGTTTACGACTACGATTCGGACAAGTCACACAGTTTGGAGCTGAGCCTGTCAACCTCACGTTTAAGTGATTAAAACGAGTAATTATTCCATTCCTCAAAGCCACAAGCCCCAGATTACCATGTGATTGGAACAATTTCTAGCTCTCTTTGAAAACTGGCACCTACACCGAGGTATTGATGGTGATTCTCAAATATCACATAACAGAATGTCATATGATGAGATACAATGCAATAGAAACAAAGACAGGGAACAGGTTACCTACTCCTAATGGTCAAAGCGAGCTACTGAGGAACAATTCAGTTAGAAAATCTTTCTATAAGAAAAAACAATTTTGAGGGGTTTATCCCACAAACACTGAGCCAATGTTAAGGTCTCCAAATACTTTCAACATGAGATAACCAATTCTATGGAAGCATTCCATAGTTCCTAGGCAGTTTGCTGGAACTCAAGTGCATAAACCTTTATGGTAACAGGCTCACGGGAACCATTCCAATCACTTTTGCCAACCTCTCAAAACTTGAGTACAATAATATTGGTCAAAATCATATGCATAGGAACATTCCTTTTAAGTTGGGAAGCATAACCCGCTTGACATTGTTTAGTGTGGAAATGAAGGATCTCAATGGTACACTGCCTGAGAGCTTGTTTAACATATCAAATCTTCAGGCCTTGAGTTTCATGACCAATCAACTAACAGGGCATCTTGTTAGAATGTATGTATTTATATATATATATATATCTATCTATGTGCATGTACATTACATATATTAGTGTGCTAATATATGTCTTACATATATAGATATGTGTATATTTTAGGGTACCTAGGTCATACTTGTAATTTTCCTTTTTCTTTTATGTATTTTTCTATTTCTTTTTACACCTTTATTATTATTTAAGAGGGGAACTAGCTGTTGGGCCCCTCTCCAACGGCTAGAATTCTAGCCGTTGGAAATGGCCCAACAGCCATTTCCCCTCCTCCTCTCTTCTTCCCTTGTATTATAAATAAGGGACTGTTGTCCCCTTTTAGGTTATGGCTTGTTAAGCCACATCTTGTAGTATTTTGCCTTGTTTGGCTGAAGATCAATATATTTTCCTTATTCTCTTGTTAGAGGATTCTTGTGTATTGCCTTGTTGAGTTAGTGAGAGATTCAAGAGTGATATTCTTGAAGTATTTGCCTAACTTGGGCCTGATTTACATGGTATCAGAGCCAGGTTTTTGGCTCTTTGTCTTGCTGCCATTCAAGATTGAAGGTTCAGTTTTTATTCTTACGTTGGAGCTGTGAAGCATTTCAAGTGTTCGAGATATTGCTTGCTGCAGTTTTACACAAGAAGAAGAGTGTTTTTGCTGGCTTCTTTTTGGTGATTTCTTGACAAAATTTAGCTCCCTTGGTGGTGAGCTCGTGGCTGTTGGAAGGTGACTGGTTTCTATTATTGTTGAGTTTTTATCCTTGCCGTGGACTTCTTTTCACGTGGCTGTCATCTTCTTCAGAACTTGTAAGTGGATCTACCTTGTTGATTGTGCCCATGGATGACAAAGTTTCTTCTCTACCTTTTCCCAAACTCTCGTCAACAAATTACATACAATGGGCTAGAACTATGGAACACTTTATTCGTAGTAAAAGCCTTTGGGGACTAGTTGATGGGACAAAACTTGAACCACAACTAGTCCTTACGAAAGTTATTGATGGAAGGGCTATGGAATTGGATGCAACCGAAAAAGAGAAGGTAATGGCTGAATACAACAAGAAATGGGAAGAATGGAGTGTTGGTCATCACAAAATTATTACTTGGATCTTGACTTGTGTTGACAATGCTACTAGCGGGCAAATCTCTAAATTAAATTCTGCCCTAAAAGCTTGGGAATATCTAAAGAAAACTCATACCATGAGAGATGTTGCTTATATGCATCATGTTCAACTCAAAATTCACAATCTTCAACAAGGAGATAGATCCATTAAAGATTATGTGGCTGAAATGGATCAATTGTATGATGAATTGAGTATTTTTGAACCACATTGGACACAAGATCTTATTCTTAGAGAAAAGCAAATACAACGTGAGAAGTTTTACAAGTTTATCATAGGTCTTAGACCGGAATTTGATGGTGTCAAAACCACTTTACTTCATCATTCTAAAACACCATCTATGAATGAGGCTATTGCGGAGCTTCAAATGGAGGAAAATCATCTTTGTCTTGATAAAGAGAAAGTCAACAATGTGCTTGCCACATCTAGGCCGGGGGCCCATTTGAGACCTTATAGACCTCCTCACTTCAATCGTACAAATGAAGGAGCAAGAAGAAAAATTATTTGCTATAATTGTCAAGAAGAAGGACATACCAAGCCAAGATGTCCAAAACTTAGAAGTTTTGACAAAAGAAGCAATGTTGCGGCTCCAATCCAAGAAGAAAGAAAAGAAGCAAGCTCATTCCAACTTGATCAACTCAGAAGTGCTCTTCAACCATTTCTAAAGGGAGGAGGCACGCCTTCCACTTTGGGAGCTACCGTGGCATCTACTTCTTCAAGTAAGTATTCTTGGATTATTGATTCAGGTGCATCTTTTCATATGACGCATTGTGGATCCCTTCTCACCGAATGCACTAAAAATGATTCTTATTCCTTTGTGAAAACGGCGATTGGTACTTCTCTTAAAATTGATTTTATTGAAAATCTTGACCTAGGTTTTGGATCCAGAACTTTAAAAGTACCTCAAGTAAGACACATTCCTAAATTAAGCTTAAATTTATTGTCCGTTTCTCAAATAGCCGACCTTGGTTTTGATATAATCTTCTCACAATCCAAATGTTTGATATAGGACCGAGTATCCAAGAAGATGATTGGGGAAGGTTTTAGAACAAAAGATCTCTACTACATAGACTTTTTGGATTTTTCAAGAACGTCTTGCAATATCTCCAAAGAATGTGACATTCAAACTTGGCATCAAAGACTTGGACATTCCAATATAGAAAAAATGTCTCATCTTTCCTTCATGGAGAATTTTTGTCAAAAGAACTTTTGTTGTAATGATTGTATCAAGGCTAAAATGAAAGCCTTACCTTTTGATAATAGAAACTTTATTGCCCAAAAATCTTTTGATTTAGTGCATTCGGATGTGTGGGGACCCGCTCCTATTATGTCGAAATGAGGATTATTGTACTATGTGATTTTTATTGATGATTATTCTAGGCATACTTGGGTTTACTTTCTCAAACACAAATCAGAGGTTTTCATAAACTTTAAAAATTTCTACAACGTGATCTATACCCAATTTGGCTCAAATATCAAAGTCTTTAGAAGTTATTCGGGAGGAGAATTTATGTCAAATGAATTTCAACAATTTCTAAAAGAAAAAGGCATTGTTCATCAAAGATCTTGTCCTAACACTCCACAACAAAATGGAGTGTTCGAGCGTAAACATAGGCACATTATTGAAACTACTAAAGCCCTTCTTTTATCTAAAAATGTTCCCAAATACTTTTGGGCTGAGGCTGTTTTGACTTCAACCTATTTAATTAATAGAATGCCTACCAAACTTTTGAAACATGTTTCTTCTTTTGAGAAACTTCACCATGTTGAACCTATTAATAATAGACTTAAAGTCTTTGGTTGCAAATGTTTTGTGTTAAGTGACAAAGATGATAAGCTTTCTTCCAAAGCCATTTCTTGTGTTTTTATTGGGTATTCCGAAACTCAAAAGGGTTATAGATGTTATGATATTGAAAAAGATAAAGTTTATGTTTCAAGAATGTGATCTTTCTAGAAAGTGAAGATGGTTTCAAAGATGAACCCAAGAAACTAGAAGATTATACTTTTGTTTGGACAAATGATATTGATGATGATGATGATATTGATGATGATGAACCCGATAAAGTTGTAGAAGTGCCAATCGAAGAAGTCAACAATGACAATTCTACTCATTTGATTCCTCCAAAAGAGATCTTAGTTTATAGAAGAAGAGATACCCAAAATCAAGAAACTAATCAATCTCTCCCTAGGAGATCCCAAAGGCACACTAGACCTCCTCAAAGATTTATCTCTTGTGAGTCTTTTTCCGCAAAATTTCGAGCTTGTCTTATGGCACATCATTCTTTTTATGAGCCATCTTCTTACCTTGAAGCTAAGGAAGATCCCAATTGGATTGAAGCCATGAATCTTGAACTTAAAGCTCTTGAAAGCAACAAGACTTGGAATATTGTGCCTCTACCAACATGGAAAAAGACTATTGGTTGTAGATAGATCTACAAAATCAAAACTAGAAGTGATGGAACCTTAGAAAGATACAAGGCCAGACTTGTTGCCAAGGGATATGCTCAAGAATATGGGATTGATTATGAAGAAACCTTTGCTCCTGTTGCTCGCATGACTTCTATTAGAACTCTTATTGCCATTGCTTCTATTAAACATTGGACTATTTTTCAAATGGATGTTAAAAATGCCTTCTTAAATGGTCAACTGCAGGAAGAAGTTTTCATGAGTGCTCCCCCTGGTTTTGATCTACCTCAAAACAAAGTTTTATGTCTTAAGAAAAGCCCTTTATGGTTTAAAACAAGCTCCCAAGGCCTGGTTTGATAAGTTTAGTAGTGTCATGTTTAATCAAGGTTTTCAATCTTGCTACTCTGACACTGCCATGTTTGTAAAAACCACCTCCGTAGGTGTAATTGTTTTATTATTGTATGTTGATGATATGGTTATTACTGGGAGTGATGACAAGGGGATTATAGAGGTTAAACATTTTCTTAACAAATGCTTTCAGATGACTGATTTGGGAAGACCAACTTATTTTCTTGGAATTGAAGTTGCTTATAGCAAACAGGGTTATCTCTTTCTCAAATGAAGTTTGCCAGTGAATTAGTTGACAGAACAGGTATCTCAGATGACAAAGTTGTGGATACTCCAGAGGCACTGGGAGTAAAAATGAAAATTAATGATGGAGAGATATTGGAGAATCCCACTCCTTTTCGGCAAATAGTTGGTGCTCTCTCTTATCTCTCCATCACCAGACCTGACATTGCTCATGTCGTGCATGTGGTAAGCCAATTTCAACAAAGACCCACCTCAGTGCACATGGGAGCGGCAATGCGGATTGTCCGTTATGTGAAAAATACTATCAACAAAGGACTATTTCTGTCTTCCTCTTCTATATTAGAATTAGTTGCTTATACAGATGCTGATTGGGGTGGAGATCCCAACAATAGGCACTCCACCACTGGTTTTTGTGTGTTTTTAGGTGATTCCTTGATCTCCTGGGGATGCAAGAAACAAAATAAGGTGTCACTATCATCAACAGAAGCTGAGTATCGTGCGATGGCAAGTACAACAATGGAGATAGTGTGGCTTAAAAGCTTATTGAAGGACATGGGAATTCATATCATGAATCCTGTCAAGCTTTGTTGTGACAACAAAAGTGTAATCTATATTGCTAGCAATCACACATTTCATGAAAGAACAAAGCATATAGAGATGGACTGTCATTATGTTCGTGAAGAGTTCCTTCAAAAAAACATAGATCTCTCCTATGTTCCCTCTGAATATCAACTAGGAGATTTCTTTACCAAGGCTCTTACTGCTGTCAGGTTTCAATTTCTCCTTGGCAAACTTTCGGTTATCACACCGTAAGTTTGAGGGGGGATGTTAGAATGTATGCATTCCTATATATATATATATATCTATGTGCATGTACATTACATATATTAGTGTGCTAATATATGTCTTACATATATAGATATGTGTATATTTTAGGGTACCTAGGTCATACTTGTAATTTTCCTTTTAAATTTATGTATTTTTCTATTTCTTTTTACACCTTTATTATTATTTAAGAGGGGAACTAGCTGTTGGGCCCCTCTCCAATGGCTAGAATTCTAGCCGCTGGAAATGGCCCAACAGCCATTTCCCCTCCTCCTCTCTTCTTCTCTTGTATTATAAATAAGGGACTACTGTCCCCTTTTAGGTTATGGCTTGTTAAGCCACATCTTGTAGTATTTTGCCTTGTTTGGCTGAAGATCAATATATTTTCCTTATTCTCTTGTTAGAGGATTCTTGTGTATTGCCTTGTTGAGTTAGTGAGAGATTCAAGAGTGATATTCTTGAAGTATTTGCCTAACTTGGGCCTGATTTACACATCTCCCCAAAAATGTTGGCTGCTTCCTGCCCAATCTCCAATTTCTCTATATGAGTGACGACAATTTTGATTGCCCTTTGCCATCTTTTTCCAATGCAACTAGTGTCCAAACAATCATTGCAGGACACAATAAATTCAGTGGTCCCATACCATTAGAATTAGGTAGCTTGACACAACTCAGGCATCTGTACCTCTACAACAATATTTTGACCAATGTCCCTGGCAACCATGAGCTTTCCATTCTCACATCCTTTACCAACTGTCGACTGCTAGAGGAAGTTGGGCTATTAGAAAACCCTTTGGATGGCGTTATTCCGGTATCTGTTTGAAACTTGACAACCACCTTGTGAAAACTTCAACTTTCCTCTATCAGATTGAAGCTACTATCCATTGGCCTTAGCCAACTTGACCAAGTTAGTTTGCTTAGATTTGGGTTGCAACAAAATAAAAGGGCTCATTCCACAAAATATATGACAGATGCACAGCTTATAGGTGTTGATTCTTGACAGCAATGCATTAGAAGGCCCAATCCCACTATCAATCTACCAGTTGGTCCGCTTGTTTGTTTTTTATATGAGCGACAACATGCTAACTGGGTCAATTTCTACCTCTATAAACAACCTCACCAGTTTGCAAGGCCTGGATAGCTCAAAGAATTTGTCATCAACACTACCGTCTGGTCTTTGTAAGTTGAAGGACTTGTGGGAGTTATACTTGCAGGACAACTCCTGCACTGCTCACCTGCCTTTGGGTCTCAGGAATTTTGCTATGGTCAGGTACATGGATATCTCTGCAAACAAGCATAGTGGAGAGTTGCCTGCATCATTATCAAAGCTCCAAATGCTAGAGTATTTGAGTCTCTCTCGGAACACATTTGATGGTCACATTCTTGAACAACTTGATCACATGCTAAACCTTGAAACTATTGACCTTTCCCGTAGCATGCTTTCAGGACACATACAAAAATCATTGAAGAAACTTCAACACATCCAGGTCTTGAATTTGTCCTTCAATCAATTGGAAGGAGATATTCCAAGTGGTGGAAAGTTTGCAAACCTTTCTGCCGAGTCATTCCTAGGGAACTATGCACTATGTGTAGCTCCCAAACTCCATGTCCCATTGTGCTTAGACAAAACAGAGCGGCAAAGTAAAAGCAATGCGGCTAGTCATTGTCGCTTGTGCAATTGGAGGCTCAGCACTTTTGGTCGTTGTTTGCACACTAATTGGTATCTCATGCTACCAAAAGAGGGGGTTGTGAAAGCGTCTTGATGACATTGAAAGATTACAAGGAATTACACTCCCAGTGATTTCTTACAGAGAGCTATTGCATGCAACGAGAAATTTCAGTGATGCAAACTTTATTGGGAGTGCAAGCTTTGGCTCAGTGTACAAAGGAATTCTAGCAGATGGAATAACGGTGGAGTGTCAAGGTCCTTAATTTGTCATTAGAGGGAGCAGCTAAAAGTTTTGACCTTGAATGCACTATCTTGCACCAAATTAGGCACTGAAACCTTGTTAAAGTCATTACGTCTTGCTCTAATGAAGATTTCAAGGGTTTAGTTCTCCAATATATGCCTCTTGGGAGCCTAGAAGGCTGTCTACATTTGGGTGCTCATCACTTGTATCTCTTCCAAAGATTGGATATCATGGTTGATGTCGCTCGTGCTTTAGAGTATCTTCATTGTGATCTGAAGTCACGTAATGTACTTCTGGATGAAAGCAAGACTGCATACATTGGTGATTTTGGCATTGCAAATTTTATAGTTGGTTACAAGTCATCGACTCTTACCACCACCATTGGGACCATGGGATACATTGCACCAGGTACTATCTCATAATTTCTTTTCTTTTCATAAATCTTGTCTCTGTCGTTGTTTGAGTATTATTGACCCTTTCTTTGAGTCAACACACTCTAGCTTCCTGTTCTCATATGTATGTTTGGGTGCATTCTCTGTCTTCAATAATGCTCTCATAGATTGATGGAGAAAGGGAGGGGGGAGTGTATAGGAGGCATCCAGGGGGAGGTGATATGAAATAAAGAGAGTGATAGGTTTCACCAGTTCTAGAGGGATGTCTTCTCTTTTTTTCCCTCTCTCTCTCTCCCTATATATATATATATATAGGAATTGAAATAGCTGACTACCTCTAGATGTCTTTCTTTTGTTTTGTATCACTAAAAACATTGCAAAAAATGCATTGATGATAGTTAATCGCTTGGCTACAGTTTTAAGCTGTGCGACTGTTTTTAGGAACAGACAATTTTTTTTAAAAAAAGGTCATCAGCCACATAGGTAGCCAGCTATCTATCTATATATCTATATATATATATAATGATCGGTAGAACCCTGACAAACATGTCAATGACAAAAACCCGACCCTTTAACTTTGTTTTGTAAAGTGATATTTTTTTAATCTATCCTTACGAATATAATCTTAAAGATAGGTTGACACAAAATATATATGAGATTGATCACTTCTTGGTTTTTACTAGTGTTTTCATAATTACCAAAAATGAATGACTATCATTGCATCAACATTTTGATTATAGAAAATTCAACTTTTTTCATAAAAACAGCTTGACTCAAAGCATGTTTTATACCAAAATAGTTTTTATAAATATATTAGGATGTTTATATTTCATTTAAAATATTTTTCAAGCAAAATATTTAAGTGCCTGGTTTTAGCCAATTTCTCTCTTTCTCTCTCTCTATGTCTTCTCTCTCTCCTTTTATATATATATATATTAGCCTTGACTTATGTGGTCTAGGTAATTATACAATTATGTGTGTGTGTGATTTGCAATATAATATTAATAAATATATTAATTGATATGCAAACAATCTTCATCCACCTAATCATTACGATTTGATAGTTCACACATAAAGACATGCACAACCAGTTCCAAGCCCAATAATGTAAAGATCATTGATTAACTACTCTACATGGACAACCTATCTGTTGTTCATATGGCTTGTGGTGCTGCATAATAGTTTTTGCTTTCTTTTGTGCTCATGTACACAAATATGCATTGATGACATGTTCTCAGCAAGCAATAGTCTTGAATTGATCTTCTTCCTTTAACATAAGTTGTAATTTTTGTTCCTTTCTTGTATTAAAAATCCCTAATCACACGTGCGTGTATACAGAATGGCTTAAGATTGGCTGACAATTGACACTATTAAGTAATTCACACAATTTAGGAGATATTTAATAGAACCTGGAGATACGTCACAGGAGAATTAAAAGCAACACCAATAAGTTCTTTTAAGGGTACTTGAACATCAGTTATATTGGACTTCAATTCTAAATAATAAGTTTGTATTCTTTTTAGTTATATATCATAATCCAAGAGAAAGGCAGGATGAGAGGTTCAATTGATCTTAAGTCCATTAAGGAGCAATTACTGCTATTGTGTCATGCATTAGCATTATCTAATTATTTTGTGCTTGCTAATCATGTTTAATATTGTTGAATGGTTGAATTAGAATTTGGATGGCTAGAAAGGTGTCAACCAAAGCCGATATCTACAGCTATGGAATTCTCCTCCTTGAGGTGTTTACTGGAAGAAAGCCTACTGATGAACAGTTTGATGGGGATTTTAGTTTCAGGGAATGGGTGGCTGAAGCATTTCCTGTTGCAATTTCAGATGTCATTGACAGCCATCTTCTAAAAGAAAGCAACAATATTGCAACTGAAAGATCAGTAGCTATCAATGATCCGCCAGTGATGATCATGGACATAGGTCTGTCATATTCAACGGTGTCACCAAATTTGAGAATGGACATGAAGGAAGTGGTTATATGGCTGAGAAGGATACGACAGAAAACAAGAATGATAGTAGGATAATTCAAATATATCCATTATACAATGAGATTTAATTCCAGGGAGCGACCAGCCATTGGCTAAAATGGTCTGAAGGTGGATTCCAATAGGCAAAATAGTTGGAGGTGGAAATGTAGTTTGATTGCTTTCATTGAGAGCTCTCACTTGCATTGCTCAATGACTGCTGCATATAGGATTTAATAAAGGTATGCTTAATATGCTTGTGTGTTCTATTCCTAAGGCATTTGGATGACTAATCTTGTAGAACAACTCGCACATTTCCAGTGCAAGTTATGTGAAAGAGGCTTGGAACTTTGTCCATTATTGCAGTTTGTGCCCTGTTCTAAGGACACCTCAATAGCCATAGTTCACATAACTCCTTTCAATTTTCTAAAATTTTGATGTACTATATCCTCAGCAAAATTTCTCAAACCTACCAAAAAAATGCACAACAAGAAGAATCAACAAAATTGTACAATTCCAGTAAGTTTATATTAATGTACAGTCAGCATAATACACATGAAATGAACAAGTGGGGACAAGACATTCCAATTAATGAACGGCTCCTTCTAATTCTATAAATCATTGAAGGGAGAGAGAGAGAGCCAGAGAAGAAGAAGAAGAAGAAGAAAAAGAAGGAAAATTCATTAAATAATTAAGAAAGCTGATGAAGCATCACCAATAAATTATCAGGGGAATGGAAGCTACACCAACCGGGACTCTTCTCTTCAAAATAATTTCCTAATGGCAAAAACCAATTTGATTTTTTCATGTCATTAATTTTTTTTTGTCGGATTGAATTTGAATTGTACACATTTTATGTATCATTGACTATCTGCTTAGTTCAATTAAATACTTTTCTATCATCCTTCCACAATTATAAAATCACTTCAAGTAAATTCTTGTATATGTATATTGTAGTCCTCGCCATTTTGATAGGATATTTTCTGGCCTCATATGATATATATATATATATATGTGTGTGTGTGTGTGTGTGTGTGTGTGTCTTAAGTACTCTTGTATATGGTGATGTCAATGGCTTATATTTGAATTGGATGTACCTTTTTGCCATATCTGAATGATCAGATGTTCACATATTCAGATTCAAATACAAATGAAAAAAGTTCTAGGTTATATTTGGACTTAATTTTTAATCAATTCATCATCAGAATTCAGGTTTTATTTTCACAACACGTCCAAATATGACTTTTGAAAATCTGTGTCCCATTGTAATATGTTAAGAACTGGCTTCCAAAAAATACTTTATCGAAAGAAAAGCCCTTCAATGAGGAGGATGAGAATTATATGTTGTGAGCATCATTGTGATATTGGAGCATGTCATATGTAATGGCCCTCTAACAAAGGACCATGTGTTATGGACTAAAAATGATCAAAAAAACCAAAATGATGCTGTTAGTTAAATAGAAGACCCCTCCCCCTACAAGCAACAGTGAAACTTGGAAAATCTTCTTTCTATTTCCTATGAAGCAAATCCACCAATGTTAAGAGGAAGCTTGGTGTTATATCAAAGAAAGTAATATCTTTAATCTTTTTCAAGCATACAAAAATGCATGAAGCCAAACCCATGAACATTCCAATGGCCACATTCATAAATTATTTGTCACTAACAGTTCGAAGTTCAAGGATGTTACTTTATATTGAAGTATTGTGGGAGCATTGCAATATATGTCCCTCATCCAGCTTAATATTGCCTTTTGTGCAAATAAGGTTGTTTAGTAGGCTTGGCCATTCGTGACACCTTTATCATGGGTAACTAATCCTAAGGCTATGTTCATTCTAAACGCATTTCATATTCACCAAAACATTATCTTCAACCTATATGTGGTGTGGTACTTGGTGAAGAAGTTAAAACTTTATAAAGCGAAGGAAGGAAATTCTTTTTAGAGGCAAGTATTTCATAAACTTCGATCAAGACACTTATATATATAGAGAGAGAGATAATGATTTTTAAAAGAGAGAAAATATAGATATAGAAAAAGTAAAAGAGCAAGAGATTTTAAGCGAACATTAAGAGAGAGAAAAATAAAGATTTATAAGTGAGTGGAAGGAAATAAAGCGAAAAACTAGTAGAAGAGAGAGATTTTAAGGGAAAAACTAGTAGAAGAGCAAGAGATTTTAAGAGAAAAATGAGAGAGTGAGGGAGAGATATAAATATTTTTCAGAGAGAAGAAAACTATAGAAGAGCGGGGGAGTTTAAGAGAAAAATGTGTGCAAGAGGGAGAGAGATAAAGATTTTGAAAAGAGAGAAAAAAAATTAAAGAAAGAAAAACTAGTAGAATAGCAAAAGATTTTAGAAGAAACTGTGCGTGTGTGTGTGAGATAGATAGAGAGAGAGAGAGAGAGAGAGAGAGGGAGATGTAAACATTTTTGAGGGGAAGAAAAGAAATAGAGAAAGGAAAATTCGTAAAGAGAGATGTTAAGAGGATAATTATAGGGATATAGAAATATAAAGATTATAAGAGAAAAAAAGAAAAATTGAGAAAGAGCGAATAAAAGAAGGAAGAAAAAATGATCTATTAACGTGATATTTTAACCCCTCTTTTTCTTTTTATATAGAAATTAAGATTTGGGAGATGATTTCCAAAATTTTCAACTTCAATAATTTTATCTAGGCAAGTGTGGAAATTGGGCTCGTGGATGGAGAACTTATTTTTGAATTTTTTTAAAAAATAATATATATATATGTAGACAAAATTAAAAATATTTCATTTACTCTTATGTATTGCAAAACAGTATGCCTTTCCCACCATTGGGTGCGGGGGAGAGAGAGAGACTAAAATATAAAAGGAAAAAAACAACTATCATTGAAGAAGGCTTCTCTTGTGCTTCAATCCTGTTAAGAAGACACTCTTTTAAAGGTGGATCACTCTTTTAAGACTACTAATAGGATGATCAATAGGTATTTTATCAATGGAATGAGGATTTGAAAGATGTCAAAACCAGGGGCGAAGCGAGGATTTTTTTTTCAATGGCAGGCCAAATGGTCCAACAAACTTATCCGGGTAGGGGAAAACTAAACCCGAATCCAAAAAATACATACGCAACTAGAAATTTTCAATTTTTTTTTTCAATTAGCTGGGGTGGGGCCATGTCCTAAGCAGCCCCCCCCCTCTCTCCGCCCTTGGTCAAAACTAATCGTAGTGATAATACTAAAATGCATTTAACATCTATCTATGCATAGTGTTTTTCCTGAGTTGGACAATCCCCAACCTCAAAAATCAATATAAAAGAAAAAAAATCCCACCACAAGCTCCCATCCTCATCGTTCATCCATCTATCAATAGAAAAATCGACTAGCCATACATGCACATTATCTACTCATTGAGATGTAACAAAGGCATACGTTCAATGGAAGGTAAAAAAAGAAAAAAAAAACATATCATGCCTATTTGAGTTGTTCAAATAAACAAGACTTGGCTTCACATTGCTCATGCTTCTGGTGCATTCAAGAGTGGCTTTTGGCTCTAAATAAGAAATTTCAAGAGCTCTCTTAAATGGCCATGGGGAGATGATAAAGGAAAAGCAAGAGAAAATGAGATTACATGCCGCAAGATGGTACAGTTCAAGAAGAGATGAGTCCTTTACTTTAAGAAACAATGAAGCTTCCAAAATGAGAACTCTAACTTGTTGAAGAAGCTTTCCAAGGATCTCCCAGGTGCTCCCCTTTCCATTGGTTGAAGATGAAGGTTGGATAAGAAGGAGAACCCAAAGGTTTAATATAAGGAGTGTTGAAAAAGCGAGAGAAGAATAGATGAAGGAAGAGCGATTCTGATACGTGCCTGTCTAGGAGTCCGTCGAGACAGGACGTGGGCGAGGCCACTGCTACTGCCGTTGAGCCCGTCGGGGGCGAAGGAGGCAACAGAGTGCCGTCCAGGACCGGCCAGACCTACACCGAGGGCTGCCGTTGTTGGCCACCTAGTGCCGAAGGTAGTGCCGATAGACGCGGGACAGCTAGCGTCGTCGGGTCTACGACCAGGGCAGACACCGTCCACACCCGTCGAGCAAGGAAAGAGCCGATGACCGACCCGTGTTTCGAATTGTATATGGCTAACCCTTCGTGTGACAGGGACAATGACGCACCCGGACCCAGCGGGACCAAGGAACTAGTTGGCACACGGCGCGATGGACGGATGCTGTAGGAGGACGGCTCAGACGCGGCCATGCTCGTGATGAAGACCACCCTTCCTGAGTCAGGGTGGAGTGGGTTCACACCCAGCTCGAGCGTCTCGACTAACCCCGCCCTTGGAACGGGCGTTGATGGACTTGGGTGACCGTGCGAAACGATTTTCCTTTAGTGTTGTACATATTTTTACTTATTTTTACTTAAATCTTTTATTGTTGTAACCTATTGGACTGTGAATCGGTTCGGCCAGATGGAACCGGTTCGGCTGAGCGAACCGGCTCAGTCATGCGTTAAAACGCATGAACCTCACTTTACAGGATATACATGTTTTATGAAGAACCTGGTTTCTCTCTCCTCTCTCGCGATTTTCTCTCTCCTCCCAACCGAGGGCTCACGCTCGCCATGGCGAGGGTTGTCTCCCCCGCTTCTCTCTCTCGCGTCCCTACCTCCTGACGCCTCTTCCTCTCCTCGATCCTCAGCTTCTTCTATCTTTCTCACACATCCCTTACCTCTGATGCTTTCTTCTGATTTCCCCCGTGAGGTCCAAGCTTCTCCTGTCGCCCTCCACTGCAGCTAAATGCTGCTGCTTCACCCGCAGCCTCCACCGCATCACCTCCTCCTAACCAGCCTGCAGATCTGCTCAGCGTCACCAAGGGACAACGCCGTGGCTTCTGCCCCTCTTGGCGACGCCGTGGATCATCCCTGAGAAGGATCTGGCTGCCCACAGCTGCCAAGGAAACCCCAATGAAGTCAGACGCACGCGGGCTGCTGTCCGCCCCTGTTCATGCCTCATCTTCCTATCCAGCCTGCTGAATCCCTTCCATCTGAACCAGGGACCATCGCCGTTGGCTTCTGCTCCTCTGGGCGACGCTATGGCTCACCTCTAAGCAGGACCCGACAGCTCAAAGAGGCTGAAAACCCCACCCGACGGATTTCTGATCTCTCAGGCTGCTGTCCGCCCCTCTCAACGCCTCCTCCACCCGACAGGCAGCTGATGCTCTTCCATCTGAACCAAAGGACCTCGCCATTGCCTTCCTCACCTCTGGGCGATGCCGTGGGACCTCACTGAAGAAGATCCGACAGCTCCAAGCGACTGAGAAGCCTCCTGCCGGAATTCTTAGATCACTGGCGGATGTCCGCCCCTTTCAGCGTCTCCTCCACCCGAACAGATAGCTGAGGCGTTCCTATCTGATCCAGGGGACCACGCCGTTGCCTTCTTCAGCCCTGGGCGACACCATGAATCAATTCTGGGGAGGATTCGATCATCCACCGCTGCCAAGAGACCCTCCGACGGAAACGAGACCTCGCTGGTGGCGCTCCCTGTGAACTCCGCCTGATTCCCAGCTGGTTCCCCTGTTTGCGATAGCTATTTGGGGGAAAACCCCAAATCGGGTGAAGGATCTTCTCCTTCCTCTTTCTCTGGTTGCTGATCCTCGTTTCTGCCCGTGGACTGCACGAACTGAAGGCTGGAACTGGTTGCGGGGTTGAGCCGTGAGGAAGAAGAAGGTCAGTGCTCTGCCGTGAGCTCTGTTTTCTGTAACAGGCCAGATCCTAATCCTTCCAACGACTGGATCTTGGGGTGGGCTGTTGCCCCCCATACTCTGGGCGTCCCAACGTAATGCTCATGGCCTCCTGCCCACCAAGTTTCAGCCTCATCCGCCACCGGATTGAGCTGCTGTGAATTTCTGAAGGTCGCTCCCCTGTTCTGCCGTTTCTCCCCTGTTTCGGGTATCAGTCCAGCAGCTTGAGGGAACAACGACTGGACCTTAGGGTGGGATTTTGCCCCCCATCTTTTGGGCGTCTACAGATAGGTATCCCAGGCAGCTGCACACCAAATTTCAGCTCAATCCGAGCTTCGAGCGATTTTTGGTGAATTTTGCAAGGTTGAGCTCCCCTGTCCTGCGCCTGAAGTTGAACTGAGCCTCTGCCGCCTGTAACAGTTCCGAACTTAAATCCTTCAACGACCCTGCCTTGGGGTGGGCATTTGCCCCCCAAACTTAAGGCGTCCCTTTGTATCTATCCTGGCGACCTTCCTACCAAGTTTCACCTCCATCCGACGCCGGGGTGAATTTCTGGGATTTTTCGAAGGTCTGCTGCCCAGTTCAATGACAGAGGGTCTTCCAGCAGCCTTTCGCCTGTGACAGTCCAGGGGCTTCTCCAGGGGCTTGAACTCGCATGCTGGGTTCTTTCCAGCTCCACCGTGGCCCATCCTCGGATAACTATCCGGCAGGGCTGCTGTCCAAAACTCGGCTCAATCGGAAGTTCTATGATTTATGGAGACCTTCGGAAGCGGCTAGACCCCTGTCCACGCCCTTGAACCTGAGCACGCCAGTCTCGACCGTGGAAAGTGGAGCACTTGCTGCCCTGCAGCGCGCCTGCGCCGGCGTTAAACGGCGCTTGCCTCACCC
The DNA here is from genome assembly GCF_008831285.2 of Nymphaea colorata. Lineage (NCBI taxonomy): Eukaryota > Viridiplantae > Streptophyta > Magnoliopsida > Nymphaeales > Nymphaeaceae > Nymphaea > Nymphaea colorata. The sequence goes on from NC_045148.1 coordinate 21,715,666, forward strand.
CACTGACGTCTGCTCCCGGGGTTTATATTCGCACACGGTGACGCTTCTCTACTCCTTGGGACTGTTCTTGCTTGTTGATTACCCATTGACTGCTTGGCTTTCTATTGTGAGGGCTGCTCGACGAGCCGCTAGGTACCAGCCGTGAGGAGCTAGGAGCAAAGGCTGCTTGGCAGCGCGCGTGCACCGGCGTTAATCGGTGCCTGCCTCACCCCTTACGTTCGCTCCTGGGGTCCCTATTGCCGTCTGGTGAAGCTCCTCTACTCTCGCCTCCTTTATTCCTGTAAATTGTGTTATTGGTAATTGCCCTGCTGCTTGTGTTTGAGGGCGTTTCCAAGGAGCGACAGGGGGCGTGAAGGAAGCTGGTACTCGCCTGATTCGCCGTCCGTTGCTGGATACCGAGGGCCTTGGTCTTCTGCCCTTGGTCGTGCCGCTGGGCTAGCCCCAGCGAGGTTTGCCTCACTCTCCCCCTATAGAACGGGGTGGGTTTACTCGCTTTCAGCCTTAACTGTGAACCAACCTAGGGCTGGGGAATGGTTTGTACGCATAGGCATGAATGAATGGTTTGTGGAGTGAGGCTGAGGGCATTCTTGTACGCAACGGTTGTAAGGCCTTGAACCCATCTGTGTAGTAGGTTCAGACCTAGAATAGGCAGGGAAAAGCCCTTCTTGTACCTTTACCCTTGGGGATTCACTGGGTTTGTCCCCAGTGGGGTAGACATTGAATTGTAATCTTGGTATCTTCGGCACCGAAAACATTCCAAAAGAGATCTTGGGAGGTCAGGACGGCAGCGCAGTCTGGGTTTTCTGGGCAGCTACAGTGCCCGCAGCTTGCGTCCTACCAGTGGTATCAGAGCTGTCTTCAGGAGTCAGTTTTCGGTTTTCTTTTCAGAAGATTACTCTGTTTGTGTTTACCAAGATGGCACCACGAAAGGATAGACAGGTTGCTACAGATGTTGAGTCCCAAGAGGTTACAGATGAGGGGGTAGCTGTTGTTACAGGGAAGGAAGTCACGCCTGTTTCTCTCAAATTCCTCAAGGATATGATGATTCTGATGCGAGAGGACATCCGCCAGATGCGAGATGACAATCGCAGAATGGTGGAGCGCCTTGACAGCCTTGAGAGGGGAGTGCTTGAGACTCCTCTTGGTGCCCCACCTTTGCCCCAGGCCACAGCTAGCCATGACGTACCGACCGCCTCGTATGAACAGCAAGGTGGAGTGACTGAATCTGCTATGCACAGGACGCGCGATCAGATGCAGCAGAAGGCCACTCAGTCAGTCAGGTCGACAGAGGGGAAGGGGTTACTCTCCACGCCGACTAGAGAAGGCTGTAGTGTACTTGCGGGAAGGTTCCTCAGTGCTTCTGAGCCCAGGCCACCTTTCAGTCAGCCCACAGTGGACGTTGAGGTCCCCAGCACTTCCTTTACCCAGCCACAGGGCAATTCTGAGACTTCTATACATCAGGTGCTTTTTGAAACGCAGCAGGCTAATGTGAAACCTATTCAAGCACCACATGGGGAGGAATTACTTTCTAAGCCACCTAAGGTGACCGACTATGTCAGTACAGATCAACCGTCTCAAATGAGCTACGCTGAAATGGAATTTGATGAGGTTGAAGAAGAAGCTGCCCTAGAGCAGCCAGGGTCGCCTAGTGGTGAGTGCCACACAGTTACCAACCCCAGCCGCCCCAGGGCTATGCGCAGGGTAGGTTCCATTCAGTCTACAGGTGTGGTTGTTCTTCTGGATTCAGGGGCCACTCCTAACTATATCAGGACTGAGATTGCTCATAAGGTGGGCTACACGTTGACACCGCACGGACCTCTCACTGTTGTAGTTGGTAACGGTGCCCTTCTCACTTGCAGTTATGTTTGTAGAGCAGTGAATTTAGTAATGCAAGGGGAGTCATTTGTGGTTGATTTGTTGGTCTTACCTATTGAGGGGGCCGATGTTGTACTTGGGGTTATCTCAGTGGCTACAGATGTACCTCCTACGGCAGGTAATGATGTTGACCAGGTGCCTACATTGGGAATTGAATGCCCTATGTTTACCGAGACAAACCCGCGTGACTGGAATGTTAAAGTTGAGAGGTACTCTCTGTGCTTAGGGGTACCACCAGAGCACCAAGTCACCTATGCCATGCTTCGTCTTGAAGACCCTGAGTATAATTACGTGTATCAGAGTGGCGCAGTGGAAGCATGGCGGAAGCGTACAGCGATATGGGCAGATCAATTACCATCGCTTTTTGTTTTGGCCACCAAAGGCGAGCGGGATAGCTCTTCCATCTCGTTCCCCCTATCATTGTTGGAAGAGCAGCCAGAGGCTAGAGCGAAGCCACGTAAGAGGCAAGTTTATGATCGTGGAAAAGCCTCCCACACTAGTACATGGCCCGACGAGCTCCACAGACCGCGAGAGTCATTGTTAGCCTCTTTGGCAAGGGACTATGGACCTCACCCCAGACGAGCTTGTTGGGTGCGTGAGTTAGGGAGCGAGACAGTCCATACCGTCCATCTTGTGGAAGGAAAAGAGAGACGTTTCCAGGGTACCTCAAGTGGAGGGGTTGAGGAGTTCGACCAGATCGCCCACAGGTTTCCTTACGTACGAGCTTGGGGACAAGCTCCAACTCAGCGGGGTGGATCTGATACGTGCCTGTCTAGGAGTCCGTCGAGACAGGACGTGGGCGAGGCCACTGCTACTGCCGTTGAGCCCGTCGGGGGCGAAGGAGGCAACAGAGTGCCGTCCAGGACCGGCCAGACCTACACCGAGGGCTGCCGTTGTTGGCCACCTAGTGCCGAAGGTAGTGCCGATAGACGCGGGACAGCTAGCGTCGTCGGGTCTACGACCAGGGCAGACACCGTCCACACCCGTCGAGCAAGGAAAGAGCCGATGACCGACCCGTGTTTCGAATTGTATATGGCTAACCCTTCGTGTGACAGGGACAATGACGCACCCGGACCCAGCGGGACCAAGGAACTAGTTGGCACACGGCGCGATGGACGGATGCTGTAGGAGGACGGCTCAGACGCGGCCATGCTCGTGATGAAGACCACCCTTCCTGAGTCAGGGTGGAGTGGGTTCACACCCAGCTCGAGCGTCTCGACTAACCCCGCCCTTGGAACGGGCGTTGATGGACTTGGGTGACCGTGCGAAACGGTTTTCCTTTCGTGTTGTCCATATTTTTACTTATTTTTACTTAAATCTTTTATTGTTGTAACCTATTGGATTGTGAATCGGTTCGGCCAGATGGAACCGGTTCGGCTGAGCGAACCGGCTCAGTCATGCGTTAAAACGCATGAACCTCACTGTACAGGATATACATGTTTTATGAAGAACCTGGTTTCTCTCTCCTCTCTCGCGATTTTCTCTCTCCTCCCAACCGAGGGCTCACGCTCGCCATGGCGAGGGTTGTCTCCCCCGCTTCTCTCTCTCGCGTCCCTACCTCCTGACGCCTCTTCCTCTCCTCGATCCTCAGCTTCTTCTATCTTTCTCATGCATCCCTTACCTCCGATGCTTTCTTCAGATTTCCCCCGTGAGGTCCAAGCTTCTCCTGTCGCCCTCCACTGCAGCTAAATGCTGCTGCTTCACCCGCAGCCTCCACCGCATCACCTCCTCCTAACCAGCCTGCAGATCTGCTCAGCGTCACCAAGGGACAACGCCGTGGCTTCTGCCCCTCTTGGCGACGCCGTGGATCATCCCTGAGAAGGATCTGGCTGCCCACAGCTGCCAAGGAAACCCCAATGAAGTCAGACGCACGCGGGCTGCTGTCCGCCCCTGTTCATGCCTCATCTTCCTATCCAGCCTGCTGAATCCCTTCCATCTGAACCAGGGACCATCGCCGTTGGCTTCTGCTCCTCTGGGCGACGCTATGGCTCACCTCTAAGCAGGACCCGACAGCTCAAAGAGGCTGAAAACCCCACCCGACGGATTTCTGATCTCTCAGGCTGCTGTCCGCCCCTTTCAACGCCTCCTCCACCCGACAGGCAGCTGATGCTCTTCCATCTGAACCAAAGGACCTCGCCATTGCCTTCCTCACCTCTGGGCGATGCCGTGGGACCTCACTGAAGAAGATCCGACAGCTCCAAGCGACTGAGAAGCCTCCTGCCGGAATTCTTAGATCACTGGCGGATGTCCGCCTCTTTCAGCGTCTCCTCCACCCGAACAGATAGCTGAGGCGTTCCTATCTGATCCAGGGGACCACGCCGTTGCCTTCTTCAGCCCTGGGCGACACCATGAATCAATTCTGGGGAGGATTCGATCATCCACCGCTGCCAAGAGACCCTCCGACGGAAACGAGACCTCGCTGGTGGCGCTCCCTGTGAACTCCGCCTGATTCCCAGCTGGTTCCCCTGTTTGCGATAGCTATTTGGGGGAAAACCCCAAATCGGGTGAAGGATCTTCTCCTTCCTCTTTCTCTGGTTGCTGATCCTCGTTTCTGCCCGTGGACTGCACGAACTGAAGGCTGGAACTGGTTGCGGGGTTGAGCCGTGAGGAAGAAGAAGGTCAGTGCTCTGCCGTGAGCTCTGTTTTCTGTAACAGGCCAGATCCTAATCCTTCCAACGACTGGATCTTGGGGTGGGCTGTTGCCCCCCATACTCTGGGCGTCCCAACGTAATGCTCATGGCCTCCTGCCCACCAAGTTTCAGCCTCATCCGCCACCGGATTGAGCTGCTGTGAATTTCTGAAGGTCGCTCCCCTGTTCTGCCGTTTCTCCCCTGTTTCGGGTATCAGTCCAGCAGCTTGAGGGAACAACGACTGGACCTTAGGGTGGGATTTTGCCCCCCATCTTTTGGGCGTCTACAGATAGGTATCCCAGGCAGCTGCACACCAAATTTCAGCTCAATCCGAGCTTCGAGCGATTTTTGGTGAATTTTGCAAGGTTGAGCTCCCCTGTCCTGCGCCTGAAGTTGAACTGAGCCTCTGCCGCCTGTAACAGTTCCGAACTTAAATCCTTCAACGACCCTGCCTTGGGGTGGGCATTTGCCCCCCAAACTTGGGGCGTCCCTTTGTATCTATCCTGGCGACCTTCCTACCAAGTTTCACCTCCATCCGACGCCGGGGTGAATTTTTGGGATTTTTCGAAGGTCTGCTGCCCTGTTCAATGACAGAGGGTCTTCCAGCAGCCTGTCGCCTGTGACAGTCCAGGGGCTTCTCCAGGGGCTTGAACTCGCATGCTGGGTTCTTTCCAGCTCCACCGTGGCCCATCCTCGGATAACTATCCGGCAGGGCTGCTGTCCAAAACTCGGCTCAATCGGAAGTTCTATGATTTATGGAGACCTTCGGAAGCGGCTAGACCCCTGTCCACGCCCTTGAACCTGAGCACGCCAGTCTCGACCGTGGAAAGTGGAGCACTTGCTGCCCTGCAGCGCGCCTGCGCCGGCTTTAAACGGCGCTTGCCTCACCCCACTGACGTCTGCTCCCGGGGTTTATATTCGCACACGGTGACGCTTCTCTACTCCTTGGGACTGTTCTTGCTTGTTGATTACCCATTGACTGCTTGGCTTTCTATTGTGAGGGCTGCTCGACGAGCCGCTAGGTACCAGCCGTGAGGAGCTAGGAGCAAAGGCTGCTTGGCAGCGCGCGTGCACCGGCGTTAATCGGTGCCTGCCTCACCCCTTACGTTCGCTCCTGGGGTCCCTATTGCCGTCTGGTGAAGCTCCTCTACTCTCGCCTCCTTTATTCCTGTAAATTGTGTTCTTGGTAATTGCCCTGCTGCTTGTGTTTGAGGGCGTTTCCAAGGAGCGACAGGGGGCGTGAAGGAAGCTGGTACTCGCCTGATTCGCCGTCCGTTGCTGGATACCGAGGGCCTTGGTCTTCTGCCCTTGGTCGTGCCGCTGGGCTAGCCCCAGCGAGGTTTGCCTCACTCTCCCCCTATAGAACGGGGTGGGTTTACTCGCTTTCAGCCTTAACTGTGAACCAACCTAGGGCTGGGGAATGGTTTGTACGCATAGGCATGAATGAATGGTTTGTGGAGTGAGGCTGAGGGCATTCTTGTACGCAACGGTTGTAAGGCCTTGAACCCATCTGTGTAGTAGGTTCAGACCTAGAATAGGCGGGGAAAAGCCCTTCTTGTACCTTTACCCTTGGGGATTCACTGGATTTGTCCCCAGTGGGGTAGACATTGAATTGTAATCTTGGTATCTTCGGCACCGAAAACATTCCAGAAGAGATATTGGGAGGTCAGGACGGCAGCGCAGTCTGGGTTTTCTGGGCAGCTACAGTGCCCGCAGCTTGCGTCCTACCAGATTCCAAGCTCTTAGTTAGAGGGCTCAAGGAGTTCCTCAAAGGTTAGCTTATACCCAAGGATCAAGATGTGGGGGTATGTATAAAAAGAAATAAAGCCAAAATTCAACGTTTGAAAGAGTTTTAATTTTTCAAGATTTCTCATGAAATTTTCATTTTTTGAATTATTTTTATTTTTATTTTGTTTTATATGTTTTGACTTGTGGAGATTAGCCCTTGGGCCAGCAAACACCCTTTGGAGGACATTGACAAGTGCTTGATGGGGCCGTGCACTCTCAACCATAGCACTCGATAGCACCGTGCACCCTAGGCCAGAGTGCACCACAGGCCCTGCACCCTATGCCAGAGCACTTAGTAGTGCACCAAGTGCTCTAGGCAGTGCACCAAGCGCTGCCAAAACATGGCGCAAGGGGGGAAATTGAGGGTGCCCTTTGCCCCCTGCTATCCCAGGTAGGTCCCATCCAAAAAAAAAAAAAAGTTTAACGACAAAAATATGTAATTCTTTTAAGAGGTAAAATATTCCTTTTATAAAGCGGATCTAGCTTTATTTTTTATGATTACAGGTCCCTTTTCGATCCAAATCTAATTTCCTTGAATGGGAAGGTCCCAGATCGATGTTGAAGGTTGGATGATGGATTAGATAGGTGCTTAGGCTTGAAATATGGATTGTACATCCAGATTTGGATTATAAAGCTGAGTCGAATTGAAAAGCGATGGGGAGCAATGATGTTGAGAATTGATCCTTGGGCTTGATTCAAACATTTGAGTCTGAAATATTTCTTTTTATCTAGATTTTTTATTTTTTGATCTAATCTAGACCTGTGGGCAATTTTGTGAATCTATTTTCCTATTTTGGGCCTGATTTTGATTCTCCAGTCTATAAGAGTTTTTAACCTTTTTTTTATCTAGGGCATGATTTTGGATCTGTAGGTTGGAATTAGATTTGGATCTGGACCTGAGGTTCCAGTTTGGATCTGAAACTCTGAATTTGGATCTGAATTTGGCACTAAGGCTTCGTTTTAGATCTAGAGCTCAGTTTTAGATCCAGATTGGGATCTAGGGATCTATTTTTTTTTTATCTAAAGTTGGGATTTCGATCCAAATCTGGATCTAAGGCTTGGCTTTTGGATCTTGACTTGGGAGTTTGGATTCGGTTTAGATCTAGATTTGACATGGATTATCAGCCTAGATTGAGGTAGGGCCTGGGTTGGAAGTTTACATTTAAATTCAGATGAGTTCCAAAATATAGTTGGTAACCAAATTAGAGGGTAATTGGATCAGAACTGCGATAAATTGAAGTATTTGGGACCCAAAATTGTTGAAAATAATTGTGAAAACGCTAGATATATATTAACCTTCAAAATTTGGGGGTAATTACAGGTTCAGCCAATTTATTAGGATCCAGTAGAATGTCAATGGGGATCTATCAAGAGAATATTAAGATTCTTAATAGCTACTGTTCATTATGGTCTAATCTTCAAATTTCAAACCACCCAAGAACAAAGAAGTTCATATGTATAGCGATGCGGATGGGGCGGAATGACCAAATGTTCGATCGATGGTCAACATTTATGCAGCCTTCTTGGGACTGAATTTTGTTGCAGGAAGTTCAAAGGAACAGCAAGTTGTTTCTCAGTCTAGCATAGAGGCTGATCGAACGTCATGCAGTGGCCAACATAGCAGATGATGCAACGTGGTAAACAGTTTTCTAGTTGAACTTGGAATAAGAACAAAAAAGTCTGCCATCCATATGGTGTGACAATGTGAGTGCAAAATATTTTCCAACTTTTTCATAAGCTCTCATGACTATCATGTTACTCGAAGCAAGCTTAGCATAAGAGCATCCTTATCGGCCCAGCACCTAAGGGTTTGGTACCTCTTTCTTGGATAGAAAGAAAGTTGTGTGTACCATGGGCACGTTACGCACTAAAGGATGGAAGGACATTTTGGTCATTTGTTTAAAAAAAACGTCCTTTACAATCCTTTTATGGGCAAGAATGAGAATGGGAGCCCATTAATTTCACTTATTAATCTGTTTTTTCTCTTTTTCATAATAAAATTCAAGTAATCAGTAGTCAACGGGTTGGTAATCTAAAATTAAAGCTTGATATTATGAAATTATGGATGTTGATAGAACTTCCTCTCCATTGTAAGCAGGACCAAGTCGTCTAAGAAGCAGCTCAAGCATAGAATTTATGATAGGACAAAGAGTTGGTACCTGGTGCAATGTATCCGGTGGTTGCAAGGGTGCTTGTAAGAGTTGAAGATTTGTGACCAACTAGCATCTTTGCAATGCCAAAGTCACCAACATGTGCTGTCATGTTCTCATCTAGAAGAACATTACTTGGCTTTAGATCACAATGAACTATAGTCTCCCAGCAACCATGGTGAAGATATTCTAGAGCAGCATCAATCATGACATCCAATCTTTGGAAGAGACTCAAGTGATGGCTACCTGAATGTAGACAGACTTCTAGGCTCCCAAGGGGCATGTATTGGAGTACTAAAGCCTTGAAATCTGCACTTGAGCAAGATGTGATGACTCTAAGAATGTTTTGGTCTAATTTGATACATCACATTGCATTCAATGTCAAAATTTTTTTATTCTCCATCAAAAAACAAGTTTAGGACGTTAACAGCCACTGTTGTTCCATCTATTAAAATTCCTTTATACACTGAACCCAAGCTTCCATTCCCCAAAAAATTTGCAGCGCTGAAATTGTTTGTCGCTTGAGATAACATTTTGTTTCTGATCACTGGGAGGGCAATTCCACGAAATCTTTCAACCTCCTGATCATGTTTCTCCAACCCCCTCTTTCTATATTTTGCGACAAAAATGATTATCCAAACAATGAGTACAAGTGCAAAGCCCCCACTTGCTAAAAAAAATATCAACTCTGGGCATGTTGACATTCTTGTGCTTCTTCGCTCCATCTGAACATACTGGCACATGGAATTTGGGAGCTCCACATAGTGCATAGTTCCCTAGGAACGACTCGGCAGAAAGGTCTGCAAACTTTCCACCACTTGGAATCTCTCCTTCCAATAGATTGAAGGATAAGTCCAAGACCTGGATGTTCTGAAGTTTCTCCAACGATTTTGGTATGTCACCGGAAAGCTTGTTATGAGAAAGGTCAATAGTGTCAAGGTTTAACATGTGATCAATTTGTTCAGGAATATGACCATCAAATGTGTTCCAAGAGAGATTCAAATACTCTAACATTTGGAGCTTTGATAATGACGTAGGCAACTCTCCACTCAACTTGTTTGCAGAGATATCAGTGATGTCCGTCGCGGCTAAATTTCCGAGATTCAAAGGGAGGTGACTAGTGAAAGAGTTGTCTTGCAAGTATAAAACCAAAAAGTCCTTCAACTCACAAAGACCAGGTGGTGGTGTTGATTTCAAATTGTTTGAGCTCAGATCCAGCCATTGCAAACTAGTGAGATTGTTTATAGAGCTTGAAATTGACCCAATTAGCATGTTGTGTCCAATATAAAAAACATATATGCGGACCAACTGGTAGATTGATAGTGGGATTGGGCCTTCTAGTGCATTGTTATCAAGAAACAGCTGCTGTAAGCTGTGCATCTGTCCTATATTTGGTGGAATGAGCCCTTTTATTTTGTTCAAACTCAAATCTAGGGCAATTAACTTGGTCAAGTTGGCTAAAGCCAGTGGGATAGTACCTTCAATCAGATTAAAGGAAAGCTGAAGTTTCAACAAGGTGGCTGTCAGATTTCCAACAGAGGCCCGGAAGAATGGCATTCAGAAGGTTTTTTGATAGATGAACTTCCTCTAGCAGTCGACGGTTGGTCAAGGATGTGAGAATAGATAGCTCATGGTTGCCAGGGACACTGGTCAACCTATTTCTGTAGATGTGCAGGCGCCTGAGTTTTGACAGATACCTAATTCTAATGGTATCAGACCACTAAATTTATTGTTTTCTGCAGTAAGAACTCTAAGGCTTGTAGCATTACAAAGAGAAGCCGAGAGAGGACCATCAAAATTGTTTTCACCCATATAGAGCTGTTGGAGATTGGGCAGGAAGTGGCCAGCATCTTTTGGGAGATGCCCTGCCAGTTGATTGGTCGTGAAACCCAAACCCCAAAGGTCGGATAGGTTAAACAAGGTCTCAGGCAGTGCACCAGTGAGATTGTTCATTTGCACGTCAAAGCCGATCAAGTGAGTTGGGTGTCCCAACTCAGGAGGAATGTTCCCCTGTATCTGATTTTGGCCAATATTAAACTACTCCAGTTTTGTGAGATTAGCCAACACAACTGGAATACTGCCGCTGAGCCTATTACCACCGATGCTTAAGAGTTCGAGTTCTCGCAAACTGCCTAGAAACTATGGGATGCTTCCATAGAATTGGTTATCTACTTCTTGCAGTATTTGGAGACCTCTACAATGGCTCAGTGTTTGTGGGATCAACCCCTCAAAATTGTTTTTCCTTATAGAAAGATATTCTAACTGAGGGAGGCGACTAAAACCAATGGGAGGATGGCCATGGAAACTGACATCTGTAAGATCAAGAACCTGTAAGAGGGAGAGATTGCTGATGTATAGAGAGAGAGTACCTTCAAGTGCTGTGTAGCTGAAATTCAGACCATCGACCCTTTGTGAACGAGGACAGCATGAAACTCCATTCCACTCACAGAAGGAAATATTGGGACTCCAATTTGATAACACATTATAAGGGTCTTTAGTGACAAGGGAATTGAAAGACAGCAATGCGAATTGATCAATCCCGTTGCTTAGAGAAACATGGGCTGAGGGCACCTCCTTTTGGCTGAGAACCACAATCAAGGTGAAGGAAGAAAAACACAAAAGAAAGACAAGCGACTGAGGTGACTGACCGGTGGTTGTCATGCCTGTCAAATTTGTTATGTAGAACATGCACGAACAGAAGAAGAAGCTAGGTCTTTAATTTATGTATGGATTCACTTCTAGAAAATTTGTGAGTTTCTTTACAAATTGAAGAAAACTCAGGTCTATTGCTTTGGAACATATTGCTTCACAATTCCAAATCCATCTGCACGACTAATGATTACATCAATCAGACTTTTTCTTGGCAGGTCTTATCTTATTTTCCTTTACCAGTTTTCCACTCTATTCAGTCCCAAATCAAAGTTGTCAATTTGAACTTTTTTTTTTAAGATTACCAAATCTGGGCTTCGACCATAGTCACAAAGATCGTTTTTGCCTTTTAAATGGAGACGTTTTTGTCAACAACAAGCCTAGAAAAATGATAAAAATAATGGAAAAATATGGTACATTTTTAGAAAAAAGTAAAAAAACTTGAAAGTCAGAGAAAAATCAAATAAATGTGAAACTAATAAGGCAACATTAAAAAAATAGATAAGAAATAAATAAGAATTAGAAAGTGGAAACAAGCAGTTTGACAATAGAAAAGAGTGAAAAAATGCCTGAACTGAAAAAAAGGAAAAATGAGAATAATGCAGAAAAACGCGTTTTTTTGCTATGCCATTTTTTTCAAAAATGAAACAACAGTTTTTGTCTTTTTATTAGGCTGACTTATTTTTCACACATTTAATGTTTTTTTTTTAAAATGCAACTACTATGTTGCTTGGTTAGTGCAAATATGGGGATCCATATAATAGCATGCATAGTTTAGTTTTAACCAACGTAAATGAAGCAAGGATGGGATCAAGTTGAGTACGCTGTATCTTGTTAGTCAAACTATCTCATCAGATTAGTTGGAAATATTGGCTTGAATCAGCCGATTCCTTCAAATCTATACTAAATCAATTTGATTCAGTCCACATCTTATTGGTTTTTATTAGTTTTTATACATTGTCTAATTATGTTTTTTTTTTTTTAAATCCAAGTGTTAATATTTTTGTGCTGACTCACAACTTCATCCAAATCACCGGACTGGAGTTAGGCCAGCTTCATCGACTCTTTCAAAAGCAGAATTTTTTAGCGTCGCAGTCACACTATTGTGGCTGGCTGTGTTGAATATGAATGACTATTGACTCAAATTAGGTGGCGTTTAATTGAGGTGCTAAGGAATGTTATCCAGGTTGTGTGGGGGACCCATCGTGTGGCACAGAGCTGAAATTCTTACCCAACCCAAACTTGGTCTACAGCCTGTGTTCGGTGTTTTGGGGTGCGGCCCCACTATGACCTCTTTGACTCATCTTTTCCAGTATCAGAGGTTGACACTCCTAACACTCAAATATAAACTGTCTGCCTGCTGGCCCATATCACACGGTCGTATTGTAAGAAATGTTTCAGAAAATTTAGCCTTGTTTTTCTCCAATTAAAATCGATGGAAGACTAAGCCTGCTCTCTTGAAAAGTATGCGATATAGCTTTTTATTTCCACACTTTGGGTTTTCGGCACGCTCTTCTTATCTCCATGTCGAATGCCTTAATTAGTGCAATAGATTACATCAACATGATTTTGTCTTACCTTGGCAAACATAATTTCAATATCATGCTATTTTTGTTAGTTTTCAACTCTAGTTTTTTTTTTTTTATTTCTATTTTTTTTTAATCAAAGTTGAGTACACTGCATATAGTGGAAGGGCCTGTTGGACATTTAACAGCGAACTATTCCCACCGATCAGATGATCGATGTTACCAGAATGGGCCGAGACATTGTTTCCAATAAATGCTTCAGTTCTGTGGTCAACTCAAAAGCACTAGTCCTCGGGCTGCACACATGCAGTCGTTGCTGGGTTGAAGCTCCAGTTGATCTGTATAAGATCAAAAAAAGGTTGACTCGATAGACCAAAATCGTGGCTTGAGCTTGACTCGAGCTGTACAAGATCAGCAAAAGGTTGACTCAATAGACCAAATCGTGGCTTGAGTTTGTCATGTTTAAGTTCCTTTACCAACTTTTCCTTCAATTTCTTTGTTTTAAATTTGAAATTTTTTAAAAGAAGCTAATTAAAGAAAATGGAGACAAATTCATGTAACTCAAACTCGACTCCTTTATAAACTTGAGTTATCAAATCGAGCATAACTGAACAAGCTCGAGTCGAGCTTCAGTTAACTTGATTAATTGTACAGGGCACTACTTAACTACTCTGGCTCCCTTTCTTACAGCTGTTCTTCCATTTTCTCTCCTTGACAAACCTGGTGGTGAGTCGTTCACCATAACCTCACTCTCCAAACCAGTCATTTCTTTGCTAGTTTTCATTCCATCCAAACAAAATGAATCCTGAAATTTATTTTTTAATGGAGGAGAAAGAATCAAACCTGATGCGGACTCACGGTTCTCCCATTCTATTCTTTTGGTTATCATTTGAATCTCCATCTCCTGCTCTATCTTCTCGTCACCCACCAGCTGCTTGGTCTTCAAGTTACTCTGCAATTGTTGGTTTTCTGTAAATCAATCTCTGCATTCCAATCTTTCTGGGTCTAACGTTCATTTTCAACTTCCATCTGCCTATGGAGAAACCGAAACTTGTTATCCCCCGATTCTGGTTCCGCTTTTGATCTGGGTCTCTCTTTTGTTAACTCTGTGTGTTGGGGGTTGGCGAGTAAGTAGGAGATTTTGGCTTGGTTGGATTCTGGCATTCATAATGATCCTTAGCCATCATTTGATGGTTTCAGTCTGATCATACACTCTGCCTGCAGATGGATTGGAGACTCTCATAAGGTAGGGTACTGGGTGAAAAAGCGTGGATGCGGGGTTTTTTATTCTGGAGTTTGTTATGTCCAAGTCAGACTATGTTAGGGTGCCAAGGAGATCTTAGTTGGAATTCTTTGTAGCCTACCATGATTTGATGGGGTGGTTGGCATTTCAGCGGCTCCCATAGGCTGGAGGAACACACGGTTTCACTGCATGAAAGAGGTTGATTAAGTGCCTCACGGATCTGGGGATCATGTTCTTTTAAGGAAGATTTTTGTTCTGGTGCATTGCAATCCTGCGTTTGAGGTAGTGAAAGTCTTGCATCGCTGCATTGGTTTGCATTCTTCTGTTGAATGGTCGACTCCTTAAAGGTGTCCGTGTTGGTTATTTTTTCTGTACATTTTTTAATTTTGTTGAACAAATTGAGAGACTGCTCCTCCCAGCCGTTCATTAAGCAAAGCAATTTTGAGCTCATATTTGAATCTAGGTTCCATTTGATAGCTTCAGATCTAAGGATCCGGAGTTGATTTTTAACACTTGGATCTTAGATCAAAGGATTTCAAAAATGTGGTTTCTAGCATGGGTGAACTTGAGCTGAGTCGAGCCCAAGCTTGGTCAGCTCGAACTCCGCTCGCCTTCTATGTTGAACAACTCGAGCTCGAATCCAGTTATATAATTTCAACTTGAGCTCGGCTCAATCAAGCGTGTCAGAGCTCAAGATCATTTAACTAGTATATAAGTGTGTCGTTTGTATACTATGGCAAAATATGGCAGCAAGCATGCTGCCGCTATGGAAGAGATGAAGCAGAGTATATATGTAGAAAAAGAGAAATCATATGAGATATTTGGATTTTAAGTTTTGCATTTTCAAGGAACTCTCGCTCATGCTCAGCGCTGAATGAAGGTTTCAGATCACTTGCTGGAACGAGGGTTTCATGAACCTGAAAGCCCTCTCTCCCGCGCCACCCTTTGCTGAGCGAGGGTTTCTGATTAATGTGAGGTTTTCAGATTGATTTGAAACCCTTTGCTTTGCTGAATGAGGGTTTCATCCCTCACTCGCTGCGAACGAGGGTGTTTTGAAACCCTCGCTTGTTGGAGCAAGGTTTTGAAGAAAGAAACCCTTGCTCCAGCAAATGAGGGTTTTAGATTCCAAAGCTCCAGTGAACGAGGGTTTCATCCCTCACTCGCTGCGAGCGAAGGTGTTCCGAAACCACGTTTGTTGGAGTAAGGGTTTCGAAGAAACCCTCGTTCCAATGAGCGACCCTCGACTTAGAGTTAGAGAGAGGGAGAGAGAGAGAGAGGCGTACCTTGACAGGCTTTGCAGCAGCAAATGAGAAGGGCAACGGTGGTATTGGGCATTTGGATGAGACGCTTTTCAATTGGATGAAGCATTGAAGAAGAAAGAGAAGAGAGAGAATGCACGGGATGGCATGAAACGTGAAATGGAAAAAACAAAATAACTACTACTTTTGCTCGAGGCGAGTCGAGCTTAAAACATTCGAGTTCAATGAATTTGAACTCGGCTCGACTGAAAAAAGAGTTGAAAAATGATCTCGAGTTTGGCTCGTTTATTAAAATAGTTGGCTCGAACTCGATTTTGAGTCGAGGTTTAATGAGCCGTGCTCAGCTCGTTGTTCACCCTCTGTAAACTGTGTTCGGTAATGCAAAGCTTGCATCCTCGCCTCTCTCTCTCTCTCTCTCTGCCCTGACCATGGCAGTGTATTTTTTTTTCTTGTCTCTTCGTCATCATAAGCAAAGGGCATCTTCTATGGCTGAGCTCTCTCTTTTCAGTGGTGGTTGCTGTTTTCTTTTTTTACTGATCTCCTCTTCATCATCACAGACGAAGGGCATCTTTTGTGGGTGAGTTCTATCTTTTCAAGTGTCTGCAGATATACTCGGAGATGGTCAGGCAAGTCATCTCCCTCCCTCTCCCTCCCTCCCTCTATCCCTCTCCCTCTCCCTCCCTCTATCCCACTCCCTCCCTCCCTCTCCTTCTCTCTCTCTCTGTCTGAAATCATCAACAGTGCTGATGGTTTTTATTTCTCTTTCTTGAAATCCACAGGCTCATCAAAAGTGTTGAAGTTCCCTGCACTTAGGAGTGTTAAAGGTAGTGTCTAAAGAGGGCTTAGAGCTCTCATCTCCATCGACTGAGCTTCAACATCTCTCTCTCTCTCTTTCTCTCTCTCAAAAAGCTATTTCTGAAACCATTGCATTGCCAACAGTTTATCTTCGTAGTGTTCTTTCGTGGAGAGAAAGCGCCATGGGCAGCTGATAGTTTCAATTGCTTTTTGAAAGATTTTGAGAATCATATCTTCTAGTTGGTTCTAGGTGGGGAGAAGGGACCATGGCAAGAGATAGGTCCATAATGTGAGATCCACGCAAATGATCAGACAGGGGTGGCTCGAGTCTCATGTTCTAGGTGTTACGCCTCGAGGCCACAAATGGTGGCAAGTGCAATGATGCAGGCCTTCCTACAGGGAGGCCATGAACCAGGGCCAGCATGGCCAAGCGAGGCCAAGAGAGCAGAGTGCCTTCGGCCAGGTTTGCAGCCAGCATAATGGAAAGCATAGATGGGCTAAAGGAGGCTAACGCAGAACTTGAAGTTGATGCAGCGGGCGGTGTGGGCGGAGCATCATCAGCGGAGCATGGGCAGCAGGCTGAAGACTGCAAGGCTGAGTGGGCACGGGAACTATACCTAGATCCGGTTATAGCGAGTTCGAACCCTGAGACTAGTCCTGAACCCGTGACAGAAAAGCCAAACTCACTGAACTTCCGAGACATCTTGTCTCGATTTCCCTTTCATGCATTTGCTTATAGTCAAGTCCTTTATTTCAGAAAGTGTCTCGGTTCATGTGTTAGAACCATTTTTATTTCAAGTACTTGAACTCTTTTGTAAGTCTTTTTTCAGTATGCAATCAAGAATTAGAAGTTGAGTTTTCTTGTGAATTGGCTCTTGCCTCTCTCTTCCTCTCATCATCTTACCGCCGGTGACTGGAATCCCAAGGCTCCAACCCGTGGCTCTGGTTCAAGCAAAACAAGTATGGAGACGACCTTTGAGGCAACCAAAAATCCTCTTAGAGCATCTTCATCCTACACACAAATTCCCCGACCGAATCACTAGGGTGCAACTTCCTCATCCCTGGAAGAAGTTAGAGGCTGGAGAACTATCTTGGGAAGGCTTGACGGAAATCGACTCGTGGCTCTAGTCGACTAGTAATCAAGCAACGACTCCAACTGCTAGAGATCAAGGGAGGAACCAAATTCATCTCCCGGTTCCTTCCACCTCAAGAAGAGCTTAAGACAGGTTAAGATCGGCCCTAGTAAGCTGCTTAATCTCTTCCAAAATCAGAGAAAGAGACGCCAGAAAGGTATATCGCGGCCTAGTCTATCGGACTGATTGTCAAGGTGAGAATCTGAAGGTTCATCGGAATCCATTGGTAGAAGGCCAGTCGGATTTCTGTGAGTTCGACGGCGAATCAACCTGAGAAGTCTGTTTTCGGCAGCAACAAGTCACTCCGCATCAATTGAGAATTGCTGTCTAGAAAGGAGATGGATTTTCTCAAATAGCCAACCCTTAATCAACCACATCGCTCGCTCGGCTTGGCGGAAACCAAGCAGTGCCTGGCGGAAGTTGCATGTGAAATCTGAAGCAACCAAGGGTGAATTTAACTCTCTCATTCACCCCAGCATAATCACCCAGATCTTAGCAACATCCCCACCAAGTTTCAGGCGAATCCGACCAGCCATCGTGAAGAACTTTCTCCCGGTCAAAAATCTGTGTGCTGCCCCGGAGTAACCAATCGCTGTTACTTTTCCGATCAGTTTCAGTCCAGCCCGATCATTTCAGTGGATTCGGTCTTCTTAATTTTTTGATTACCTGCGGGCACCAGCTTGACTTGGGGTGGTGGTAGGGTGAGCTAAGTCCAAAAACCCGTCCTCAGTTCGGATTGCAGTCCCAGAAAACATTTGACCTTCTGTTCCTCAGAGAATAAAGAAGTACCCAAAAAATTGTTTCGATGGAGAGAAGAACCTATGATTAGCTTTGTGGGAAATTTCCAAACAAAGAGACCTATTCTATGGTCACTACTAACAATTTCAATTATTTTGTTGTTTTGGGTTCCACATTTTTTTTGTCTTTTCACATGATGTATCTCTCTATATCTGGCTGGCAAAAAAGCAAGAGACCCCGCCACGTCATTCGAATGAATGAGGAGGGATCTCCATTCATTAGGATCAACGGTATCAACTACCGATGAAATCGACCCCCACAGCTAAATAATATAAAAACATGGAAGATGTTTTTGACCAATAGCAGGCTCCCGAATCAAAGTGGTTTGGTTTCTCGAGGAAGATTGATAGTAAAATCCAGTCTTTCTGACAAGCCATTTATCGCTGAAATCACGATCAATCATTTTGGGAAAGCCGTTTCGATTCATTGGAACAACTCGATGAATTTAGTCACACACGCTCCTACTATGTATGATATGATCCGGCCGATCGAGATGTATGGATCCATGGATCCGTGAAGGTACTCCTGATGGATTGAATACCATATATCCATACCACAAATGCAATTGTATGCCATTATCTATCAACAAAATGGAAAGGACATTCTGGAAAGGTTATGGAAAGGTCAGGACTTTCTTGAAAGGCTACGATCTGGCTACACGTTCCATGGGTGGCTGGATAATGCTGTAGTCGCTGGTCTCCCTTCCCACCTATGTGTCTATTAGGTATAGAATCTAAAAGTATTGAGGCATTACGGGCTTGCATACCATACTCAGCTTCCACCATAAACCATCACTTCTGGATTCCCACCCTGTATGGCACTGAAAGCTGGAGCTCAGTGGCCGATGCCGGATTAATCGTATTCTGGACTGGAGCAATGAACCTTTTGGATTTGTTCAGAATGAGAAAATTATATCCGGTCTTGCTTCTACCTTTCCGGTCATTCTAGATACAATTTGAAATATTGGATCTTTCATTATTTATACGTGTATCAGAAGCTTGTTTTCAGGAAACCGCTCGCTGCTCTTTTGTGCTGCTGGTGGCGCGGGTCTGCGCACACAAGATGAGACTTTACCACTGTGGAGTGGCTTTTTCAAAAGGAAGAAGATTCTGATAAACTCAGATTTTCAGCTAGCCCGCGGCTGTAGATATTGGTATTTTAAGAATACACCTCGACAATGCATTACAGATGTATGATCATTATGCTTCAACCCTTTTTTCTAGGTTCATCGATATTGAAACAATCGAACGTAGATTCGCCACGGGGGAAATCCTAGGGGTTGTGGAGAGGGCTGCTTTGCAAGTGCTTTGTAAGCTTTGCTCGTCAAGCTGGGGAAGTTTTGTCTTTTCAAAAGTTATTGTCTGATGGTCTATCAGAGTGAGTATGAATCAGCCCTATGCTTTGCTCATGTAGCGGCTCCTGATTCGGGGGCTTCGGCTATAGCCGAACGAGGGGGCTTGCTTAAGAATAAGAAAGAGGAATTGACTTTGGAACGCCTAATAGGCGGCCAGAGACGGAGATCAATCCTCAGGTGGTATACCTTTGACTTGGTTCGCACAACCAAAAAATTATTGCAAAGGACTTTTCCATAACCTTTCCATTAATGAGACTGAAGGTCACTGATTGAGGTCAGACAATAATCGCCGGTCAGCCATACGGCTGTAAATCCATTCCCGGGCCTTGTACACACACCTGTCATATTGTGGGATTTTATTTGAAACAAGTAGTTTTCTTGGTTGGTTAATTTAATCTGTGGATCATACCAATCAAATTGCTTCTATTTGGTTTTCATGGAAACAAAACAAGCGAACTTTATATAGATCCACCCTGATCGAGATATACTCTCTTTTGCCTAAGAAAGATTGACTGAATCATCAAATCAATTCAATAATCGGAGCAGGGCTGGGGAAAGCTTGAACCCAATTCCTACAGTGATGGATATATCTCCTTCTTCTAATGGCATACCATGACAACCTTTCCTTTCCATTTTTTCTTACTATATTATGTCATAGTCACACTAATTTTTGATGGTCAGTACTAATGGCATTTATTTTTTGGTCAAGTGAGTAGTAATGCCATACCAGTCAAGAATTGGGGCCTCACAATCACTAGCCATCGAAGGATCAGAAAAAAATGGGTCCGATCTCTTGCAGGAATGGTTTGATTTGCCCATGTCAGTTGAATTCATTACTAGAGTTTGAATTAATTGCAAGGGTACTGCCATCAAGAGGGCACTAAATCGAGTTAAGGAGAGGGTGCAGGCTGCAACCGTTACACGTCGCAGCCTCCTCTTGAGCTCCCGTCTTAAAAGCGAGAGTTACAAATCCCTCCACCGAGTGTCTCTTCAGCCGTTCACCTCCACTGGCACCATCATTGAGGAGTTAAGGTACGTATTCGATTTCCTTAGCTAGGGAGACCCTTCTCAAACTTCTTAGCCTCTTCACCTCTCATAACCGACCCATTCCACTTCACGCAAGCCTTAATCAACCTCCACCTCGTGCTAACTCCTCCTCCTCATCATTACTAGCCTTCACCCATCATTAGTGAAACCACTACCCTCGCATGTCTCTTGACTTAACCCCTTAGCCTAACTGATCCTAATCATTAGTGTAATCTTCTCTCGTGTAACTCTCCACACTCTCTCGCACAACCCTTCACCTATCTCTAAGTCATAACGACCTCTTAGCAATTAACCTCCATCTCACGTCTAGACCAAGCCCACTCCACTACCAAATGACTTCCAACTAGACCTAACCCACTTCACCTAAACCGAGCCTACCTTAACCTATACCAAGCTCACCTCCTTGTTCCGAGCTCCGCTTGTCCCCTTGGAGACTAACTATTTAGGTTCCGTCTCCAAGGATTGGTCGTGTGCATCTCAGTTCACCACATCCACTTATCGGACAACCTCTTTCTTGCAACCTCCATTGCTGCACCCTTCCACCGAACATAGTCATAAGCACAAGGCGACCTCAGCCAGGCTTGCCGAGCCCCTGCCTCCATCCGGGCACTGCTCCATCACGTTGCTGTCTCTCTTAGCCGTCCGAGCCTGCAGCAACCACACTCCATCCATTAGGTGTAGCAGGCAGCCCCAGTGCCGTCCCCTTCCATTGCCGGGACACTCCGTCTCTCCGGCCAGCTTCCACCAATCCACAAGCTGTCCTAGGCCAGGCGGCCCTATCCTTCGTTCCCCCTCCTTGCTGAGATATCCGAGAGTGGCTTGCCACTGTTTTTCAATCGGATCAATTGCTGTTAAGTCGATCTCTCATCGGCTAGATAACTTCTCAACATCCTATTGAATGGGGTTACGCCAAGGACATATCTGCAGGTAGTTAGACCACCAAAGGGAAAGGACATGGTTTGGCTATTCTAGGGATTGTATGAATGGTTTGTGAATGAATGTTGAGTGAGTTGTGACAGTTAAATTTGTCTCGCTCACATTTGTACAAGCCTTGATCCCCTTAGTGTTGTAGTAGGAATTAAACCATGGGTCTGGGAAAACACTTACCCAGGGTACTATTAAGCCAGGGTTGCTGTCCAGTGGTGATAATTTGTAAATGTAATTTGCTTAAGTTTGGACTTTAGGCTTCCACGCTAGTTGATTCTGGACTTGGGATCTATTTCGGGCGTAGAAATCGCTAGCCAGGTTAGGTTCCCACCAGTTGGTATCAGAGTGCACTTATTGCACCAGTGGTAGTTTCAGTTGGGTTTTCAAATTGTAGCAGAGGATTTTGCAGTTTGGCAGCAGGTTATGTCAGATTTCAGTTGAGTTTAGGAAGTATACACTTGGATTTCATAGCAGGATGTGTTAGAATAGCAGCCGTCTGAAGAAAAGTGAGAACAGTTCAGACCAATCAAACAAGTAAATCCAGGCAAGTTTCTGGTGATCTATGTGAGTGAGCTCCCTACCCACCTGTTTGTAAATATTTCGGACATTTTGTCCAAATTTCGTGACAAACGGAGTTCATTTGGTGCAGCAAATGTCAAATTACATATTCAGCAGCCAGTGTATTACAGTTTCTGAAAGACCAAAACTACACCAGATTCTGGTGGCCGGTGCTGTCACCTCCATCATCGGAATTGGTTGAGTGTAGGCTTCTTGAAGCGTCTACTTCTCAGGTATCTCCACTTAAAATTTCTGATTTTTTGGAGTTACAGTTGAAAAGTTATGATTTTTTTAGTGGACCCCTGTTGCTAGAAGTTTCCTGCGCGGCTGAAGAACGAGCGACGAGCTTGACAACTGATGTCCAGGCATCACTTTCTATGCCGATCGACTTAGATTGGGGAGAATTAGAAACTGAACTTGGTGCCATTGGATTTCCTAGCGTGTCTAGTATTTTTCAGCCAAGTTTCATGAGTTTTAGGGTAGACTTGAAGTTATTGAATTTACAAGCCGCGCTGGTTTTCTAAAGAATTTCCGGCGACCAGCACAATAACATTGGTTTTCCTTCAGTCGTTACGTAGCAGCAGTTCGTTGATTGTTTGATCAGTCATGCTGCAGGACTAGGAGCAGAATTTTCAGTGGGAAGAAAGTCAAACCCACTGTCCATGATTCCCGAGCAAGAAGTTGAGACTTCCAGCCGAGAAGAACAAGTCGAATCCAACTTACTCGATATGGAAACCTTACACAAGGCCGATGTGAATTCCCTTGAGTCTAACATGAACAAATGCGTCA